>NC_056736.1:503383035-503520755 GCF_019279795.1 Protopterus annectens
AAAATCAGAATATATAAAACTAAAAACTCTTCAAAGTTCCTACTCAAAAACCAGCAGAACCCCAAGCTTTTCTGGAATATAATCAGAAGACTATCACACCCAGGTCAAACTACCACTCCTTTACCAACTACCACCACCAGCTTGAACCCTATAGCTACCCAGTTTAATACTCATTCCATATACTCTGTTCTCTTCCTGCTTACCAACACACCCCCTCCAGCCCCTGTATCCCAAACAGTGCTAATCACCATCAAAATGCTTTCCCCCTCCAACCAGTATCTACCTCTCCTATCAAAAAACACCTCCAAAAACTAAAATATTTCACCCCAGCTGCTGACAATCTGTCACCTGTATATCATGAACTAACTGCATATGCTATTGCATACCCTGTATCTGTACACATAAACTAATCAATTAAACAGCTGCAAGCACTCCATCTGGAAAAAATCCCACATTTCAACATAAAGGGGGAACATCCACCCACCTCTTCAGTTACTGACCTATATCCATTCTACCTCCATTTTTGCAAAATACTAGATAAATGCATTCATTCCCAACTCGTATCCCAACTTACAATAGCACTCTTCTCCCCAGCACTCAGCATGGCTTCCAACCTCAACACAGCATCACTACTACTCTAATAGAAACAGTGGTAACCTAGCATCCTCCCTCTTCTTAGACATGCCAAAAGCATTTTACACAGTTTCACACCAATGCCTGCTCCATGAACTATTCTCCTTAGGACTCTCCTATACAACCCTTAGCCAGTTCTACAGCTATCTCAACAGCAAATTCCAGGCTATAAAATGAAAAAAAAAATCTCTCCCCCTTTTTTGCCTGTCTCTGTTGGTGTACCTGAGGGATCTATTCTAGGCCTATTACAATCCATCATATTCAATAATAATCTTTACAAAGCTACCAAAGAGGTCACCATAGTACAACACACGGACAATGCTACTCTCAAATTGCTCTGCACCAATTATACTGTTACTCCACAAGCTAACACAGGACTCCTTTCTCCTCAGATGTGGCCTAGCTAGATAACTACCAACTAATTTTAAAAGCTAGAAAAAAAATAATTGTTCTTTTTGCCCAAATCTCTTTCAGCACAGAAACAATCCTTCAATATCACATCAGCAAATAATACTGCAGTTGGAATAGTTTCTATCACAAAGCTTCTTGGTGTCATAATTGATGCTAACTTAAAATATGATCAACACATCACTCAATCCATCAAGAAAACTCACCCAAATATGGGCTTATACTACAGTAACAAACCCTTTTGCTCTAGGAATTCTTTAGCAATATCTTATCTTCTCCTTCATGTTTCTATACAGCACCCATCCTGACTAATCTTCACTCCACCTTAAAAATATACTAGAGGTTTGACACAATAAAATAGCAAAGTTTGCTTCCAGTTTGACTACCAAGATAGCTATGCACTGATCAACAGCTGAATTTTAGCTCTCCCAGTGAGGAAAAACAAAACTGACAGATAAGACCAGGAAATCTACCAGTTTTAGTAAATTCTGTTACTGGCTAGTAAGGACACTGCCTGGATGTCAGCAAAGAAGGAAATTAAAGAGCCTAAAAGGAAATCAAATAGAAAAGGAGAAGAGAAAACATTGACTGGGAGGAATCCTGCAGCTGTTCAGACAAAAGCAGGTCAAGCTCCAACTTTGGTGAAAGACATGGCTTCCAGTAAGGTAGAGGGAAAAAAAGGTCAAATGTGCTAAAGCTGACTAAACAATAATTGGATGGGAAATGGGAAATTCACCCCGGGGATCACTTCTGTGGCTCTGCTCGACAGGGGCACAGGAAAATAATTTTCTTGGGTGGCGAAAGCCAGGGTACATTTCTTGGCTAGGCTTGTATGGGCCCTAGGGCTGAAAGCCTAGTACCTACCTACCTATGAACCTATGAGTATATCAACTCAACTAACAAAAGGCTGGAAAATGGAAGAAACTTTAAACAACTATTTAGATGAAGTGATAAAACTGTCTGTACCAGAAAAACTCCAAGGAACAGACTGTATTAATTTTATCAAGGCAAATTAAGCAGCTGCACTGGTATTCAACAGCTGGATATGTTAATTGAAAGAGCGCTTTGTGTGCATGCTCCAAACCTAGCCACATGAAAGCAGCCAAGACCTGGATTACTAAAGATGCAGTCCTACTAGCAGAAAAAGATGATCCTGACAAAACTGACAGAAGAGAAAAGTATTAAAAGTTGGAGACAGTAGAGTGTTTGTGGAAAATGATTATTCACTGTACTTCAGGCAGAAGAAAAGCAAATGTATCCTAGCAATCAGGATATGTAACAAGGCAGGCATGACATTTAGTCTGCAGTATATAGCTGTCTTCAGAATATGTTTCCTTGAGGATAAAAGTATTTTTTTATGCAGAATAGGCTAAGGAGGAAATACAAAAGTTTGTCCAACAGAAAGTAAGCTATCAAAGAGCAGGTGACACTACTTCTCATTCTTATGGTAATAAAGCTTATATAAATACTTTTCCAATTAAACTTTTTCCATTGTTTCAAATAAAAAATATTGAGAGAAAGAGAAAAGCACAGGACACAGGAGTTGACTACAAAAATCAGGAGTACCTTGGAATTGAACTGGAGTTGGAAGATGGAGATGAACAGGAAGAATACCAGCAACAGATAAATTAATGAATAAATGTGAGATTACAAATCATTAATCACATTTGTGAAATATGGTTGTACAAGAAAAAGTGGAAATAATGGACTTTTATTGACTTTGTTAAACTTGTGCCTCACTTTATGTCACTAATGCTTGGAAGGACACTAAGGGGAAGGAGAGAGGAGGGAACAGATAACTGTAAGTAAAACAGTTTATATTCTTAACAGCATTTCTATAAAACTTTTCATGATGTAAATTACATGTTATTTAGTAAAGCATTTTCATATATTGCTGTATGTGATAATACTAAAGTAAACAGATGTCTTTTTTTATTCTTTCTTCTTCTTTATTAAGAAATGTAGGCATGTTGAGGTTGGAAATCAGATGTAAAAGTACATAGGTAATAATATATGTATAGCTGATGTGCTTTTTTATTAATTTTGGTATTGGCTTAATTTAATAGCAAGTTTTAAGTGAAAACAAATAAGAGAATTCTAAATATAATGAAAACTTTTCCTTTAGCAATAAATGTTGAGCATGTCCTTAGAAATTTGCAGCTGAGCACTATCCTTTTTTTCTTATGTTTCCATGCAGACAAGCTAATTAAAAAGCCAGAACACCAGTTTCTTCAAGGTTAAAAGCTAAGGTTTTCTGAATGCATGCACATTATGTTTCACAACTGAAAGGGGAAAGAAGAACAGATAACAGTTACTGCAAGCAGGACCAAAGGCATTAGCATACATCTTAGCATGCAGATCTTTAAGTCATTTAAACCTGTGAGTGCAGTTGTCTATTTAGGACAATCATTCCTACTAAGAGGGCTAAACTTCATTATTTGAAGATGTACATAATTTTTAGTGTTTATGTTACGTTAACAGGTTATAGAATTTTTGAGGGTGTTTATTTTTTTGTTTGAGGGTTTTCATTAAAACAAAAAGTCTTGTAAAACATGACATGGGTGCAAATTTAGATGACAAGAAACAACTGTATAAAAGGTCAGTCTTCTAAATACTAGTGAGTCCTGAACCACAAAAGCTGGAAATAGACATTTAAAACCTATGTCATACATAATATGTGGGAATAATAACTTCTTATCACAATGGCAACATTTCCCATATTATCATGGGATGTGAATCATCTCACATATATAGATCGAAAGAAAAGACCATTTAATTATATGAAGAAATGCTGAATGCAAATAGCAATTCTACAGGAGACACATTTGAAAAGAAATGAGCATGTGAAGTTGGTAAAGAAAGGATATCAGGTTGGATATTTAGTAGAATATCAGGGGAAAAAGAAAACAGGAGTACTTACATTAATTGCTAGAGGAGCTTCAATAGTGATAGAAGATGAAACAAAAGTATATGGTCCATCTGTGGCAGTAAGGGACTTCTGGCAAGGGAAGAGAATTATGCTGGCATGTATTTATATTCCACATAAAACTGCTATTATGGAGCTTAAGAATTTTTTTTGGAAAAAAAATCAGCTTTCAGCAGGAAGTATTCCTTGTAGGTGGTGACTAGAATTTGATTTGCATAGTGAGGATGTATCGGGGGGTGGGGACTACAGGGGAAAATATAACAAAAGAAGGTAGACATCTGAAGAAATTTATGAACATATTTGGTATGGAAGATGTGAATTCAGTAGTAGGAACTCAAAAAGAATTTAAATATTATTCTTCAATGTACAATAACAGGGCTAGACAGAAATTATATTTCCTATGAACATATGCATTTAATTGAGAGCTTTGACACACACCCAATAACTATTTCAGTCCATGCAACGATATTAACTAAAATAAAAAAAATCAGGGTAATTAAATAAAAATGAGATACTGGCATTTCCCCACCTACATGTTAAAAATAAAGGAAATTAAGGAATGGGTAGTGGAAATTATTTGACAGTTTTAAGGGAAGATGCAAAGTACTTCAGAAGTGATAGCTGGTGAGTGGGATAAAATAGGCTACTAATAAAAGGAAAATATATGTGGTTAAGACATAAGAACAATTTACAGTGGCAAACAGAGATTAAAGTATTGCAGAATAAGGGGGATCTAACAGAGCAAGAAGAGGTGATGCTCCAGAGTGATAAAAAGAAATTAAGGAAGTGCATGGATAATATGCATGAGTGTAGAAAGACTGCTGTTAAGCAAATATTTTTGACAATAACTCCACAGCACAGTTTCAATTTTTTTGGGGGCGCTATAAAAATTAATGAAGATAAAATAAAGGCTACAGCTGTAAACTATGTACCCACACATTAATTGGTTCAGCAGTACTCACATTTATGGGGACATGATAAAATTAATTATTTAGGCATATGGATTAAAAAGGATGCTTTTGGCAGCTAAGGATATGTGAGGAGAAGCTAAATTAAAAATCATATAAAAACTGAGAAACTGGAAGCTCTTGTTGATATGGATAGCAGGGTACAAGACGTAAAAATGTTTTTAGTACCTTTAGTTGTATACACAACTCAGGCATGTTTTTATCTACTACAGGAGAAGTTGCAGATAGCAATTAATAATGAGCCAAAGGATTTTGTCTGGGAGGGGAAGAGGGCAAGATTCAAATGGGATAAGCTGATTCTTCCAGTAGAATAAGATAGTTTGAGATTACCTGATTTGAAGGAGAATTTCAGAGCTGCACAGTTAAGGCTCTTATACATAACACAAGAAGAAAGCTACAATTCAAAACTGAAATAGATGATGAAGATGAAGCAGGGGGTAAATTTAAGAAATAAGGAGAGAGCGGGATTCTGGATGGAGATCCTTAAATAGAGTCACAACAGTCATACATAACATTATATCCATAAAATACCAGACAGTATTCTAAGAACTAAGCCAACAATTGAATGGAGAAAGGAGATTCTGCCAATGAGAGTGACTGCAATTAGGAATACAGAGAATAAGAAAAAGGGGGATGAAATTTATTTGAGGAAGCTTGCAAGGGAACTAAGGCATTGGGAACAAATAGAGAGGGAAAGGTAATAGAATGGAAAGAGGCCAATAAGGCATTTCAACTTCAGGCTAGAGACTGCCTTCCCTATCAGGCGTTGATATCAGAATATAAACAAAGAGAAAGGGATATGGAAATCTTAAGTGAAAGACCAGCACTAGTAGAGTTTTCTTTGAATCCAGAGCAGAAGCTGCCATTAAAAAGGCACAATTAGTAGGGCATATAAAATATTGCATGATAACTAAAATAATCAATCAGAGGAGATTAGAAAAGATTGGGAGGACAGCTTGGATAAGCAATTTACAAAGAAACAATGGAAGAAAATATGTATGACTTTCAAATATGCAAGAAAGTCAAGAAGATTTAGGATTTTTGCTTGGAAGTATTTGCATAGGTATTTTTGTACCCCAAGAAGACTCCAATGTTTCCTCTGGTACATGGCAAATGTTGGAGGTGTGATGAGGAAGGAAGAGATATCTGGGAACATATGTTTTGGGAATGTAATGAGTTGAAAGACTTTAAAAAGTTTGAGCAGGGTAAGCTGAGCAAGCAAATGAGATGTAACTAAGGACATTTTTCTAAGCTGAGATGCAGGATCTGAATTGTCTATACTTAGTAAGACCTTAATAAATTTAATTCTGATGACTGCCAGAAAATCAATTACTAGAAAATGGAAAACAAAGTCTGAACTAACCGTTTTTGAAGTAATTAATATTGTGACAGAGATAAAAGAACTGGAAGTAGGATCTTTAGAAAGCAGTAAGAGGAAATTGCATAAAAATGGAAAACATGAGAACAATACATGGAGAAGAGGTTTAATGGAAGGCAGAAAATGAAAATTTCTGTAATGTTGGATTTATTATATTATACAAAAGAGTATATGTGGTGTAAAATATTTGTACCTACGATTAAGTAAGTATGGCTTGTCTTATTTTATATAAATGTAGGTTTGCCTGTGACACAGGTGATAATTCAATAAAGGGTTTATAAAAAAAATCTTGTATCCACCTTACCAAACCTTTTATGCCACTGCCTAGCACTAAAGTACCAACACTGTCTCCATCTACCTAATGAGCTTGCTAACTGCTTACTGAC
The DNA here is from genome assembly GCF_019279795.1 of Protopterus annectens. Taxonomy (NCBI): domain Eukaryota; kingdom Metazoa; phylum Chordata; order Ceratodontiformes; family Protopteridae; genus Protopterus; species Protopterus annectens. The sequence continues at coordinate 503,389,735 of NC_056736.1, forward strand.
TACAAAATAATACAGAAACCACCACCTGTCCATCACTACAAAATATCTTCAAACATTGTTCTCCTAGGAATCACTGCTCCTAGAATAAATAGTTTGTAAGAGTGCAGATGACTTACTTTGTCCAACCTATGTTGCTAAGCATTGGCACTCCATCTCACCCACCCTAAAAAAGTAATCAGTGGCACATATTTCAAGCACAACCAAAAACAACATCTAATTTCATCTTGGGTATGCCCACCTTTCCTTCTGTTTCTATTATCTCTCTCTCTCTCTCTCTGTTAATCACTCTGACTCTCTCTCCTTTCTAATTCCTTGTCTCTGTTTCTGTATTTCTTTCATCCCCACTACTGCTCCACCAACTAACCTATATCCTTAATCTTTTACTCATACCACTCCTTATCCACCTTATTTCTTTACCTCTCTATTTTGACTACTTATGCTTTCCTTGATTATTTCTGTTTACCCTTTCCCCTAATCCTCTGTTTTCTGTTCCTGCTCTAGTGATGTCCAGCCTCATTTGTGTCAATATACACGGTGAATCTATGTGCATTATCATTCCTCTTTTATCTCCATCTATTACATATCAGCATGTCTTTGACTTATGTATAATTATATAACCTGTAAAGTTTATGATAACTGTATTTACTATTTATGTCTCAATCTTACCTGCAAACTAATGTAGAACAGAAGCTGCTGTTAAAAAAAACAATAATTTGTAGAGAATATAAAATATTGCATGATAACTATAAGAATCAATCAGAGGAGGTTAGAAAGTATTGAGAAGAGAGATTGGATAAGCAATTCACAAAGAAACAACGGGAGGATATATGTATGTCTCCCAAATATGCAACAAAGTCTAGAATATTTAGGAACTTTGCTTGGAAGTTTTTACATAGGTATTTTTTTAGCACATGTAGACTCCAAAGAATTTTTCCTCGGGTAGACAGCAAATGCTACTACTACTGTACTAGAAGTAGTGAGTATACTAACAGTGATAAAGCAACTGGAAGTGAGATCTTTACAAATGGTAGGAGCAAATTACATAGAAAACAATGGGAATTGTGAGAACAATACATGCAGAGGAGGAATGAGATTTTAAAAAGGCAAGATTTGAATGAGCTCTGTGATTTTTAACTGACAGTTACTGGATCATGGGATTCAATAATGCCTACAGTAACTGTATACTGTATACACTGTTCTGAGTGAACAGACAGCACAGGCGTAACTCACCTTCTTCTTCCTAATATGGCAAATCTGACTGAATGCCAGCATACAGCCAGGGTTGAATGAACAGTCCTCCTTTGTTTTTCTCTTAAAACTTAAAGCACTTGAACAATAGGTGTGTGTTATAAGTTTAGTGTATTATTAACCTAATAAATTAACTATAGTGTTTCTTACTATATATATTTTTTAATTGGACAGGTTTTGTGTTTTATTGACTATGATTATGATGATAGGGTATGATGTATAGCTGTAAAACAATCATTAGTGAATAAGTGGTTATATGTTCATAGGTTCATAGGTAGGTACTAGGCTATCTGCCTGAAGGCATTTATAAGCCTAGCCAGAATGTGTTGGCTTTCGCTGCCCCCTTAGATTAGTTCCCTGTGCCTCTGTCCAGCAGATCCACTGAAGTGATCCCCGAGGTAAACTTTCTGTTTCCCATCCCATCGTCAAGGTTTCTCTTGAAGAGTGTTAGCGAGGAGCTCTGCCTAATGTAGATTGGAATCTTGTTCCAAAGCATGGGAAGTCTCTGGGACAGGAATTTATCCCTCCAGCATGTCATATTTATTGTTGTGGTGAGGTTTATATCCATAGAGCATGTGGCACAAGGGGATATGATTTTCTTTAGGTGGAGCATGTCCATTAATTCTGGGTTGGACATGGCCTTGTATATCAGGCAGAGATCACCTCTGAGTAGACAATATGCAACCAGGTACAGCTGGAGTTCCTTCAGTCAAGCTGCATAGGGCATCTGTTTGAGGCCAGTGATCCTCTTGGTGAGGTACTTCTGCGGTCTTTCCAACTGCTGCAGTTGTCTTGTAAGGTACATCCCAAATGGGGCATTGTACTTTATGATGGGTCTGATGAGTGATGAGTAGAGGGGCACAATGACCTCTTTTGATCTGGATGCGAACCCTTTTGTGAATAGGTGGGCCACATAGAAGGCTTTTCTAACCACTTTGGCAATGTGATTATCAAAGAAGAGATTACTCTCTACTTGGGTCCCCCAGATCCCTTATTACGTCTTCACTATTTAGAGGACTACCACCTATATGGTAGATTGTAGGTACTTTGTTTTTTCCAAAAGGGGATGACTATGCACTTTTTGGCATTTAGCTTGAGGCCATGATTTTGACACGAGGTATCCGTCTCAGTGTGACACTTTTGGATGATGGCTGTGTCAGCTGGAGAGTCAATCATAGCCCCTAGTTTGCAGTCATCTGTGAACTTGGTCAGCCATAGTCCTCCTGTGCTTGCCTGTACCTCTGAGAAGTATTTGTCGAACAGGAGGGGTCCTAGGACCAAGCCCTGGGGAATGCCACTTGTAACCAGTATAGAGTCGGACCTAGCTCCCACAACTCTCACCATGTGGGTTCTGTCCATGAGCCAGTTGGCAAACCATCTTGTGACATAGGGGTTTATGTTCAGGCTGATGAGCTTGCCTATAATAGCAGAATGGGGAATGATGTTGAAGTCCTTTGCTAGGTCTAGGTAGGCTGTGTGTACCACCTTTCCCTCGCCTATAGCCTTGGTGACTGTCTCAAAGAAGTCCACCAGGTTTAGGAGGCATGATTTGCCCTTAACATAGCCGAACTGGGTTGGGTCCAGTGTTTGGAGGTTCCCAATGTCTCTGTTAATGAGTTTCATGATGATGCACTCCATAGCCTTGCAGACCAAGCTAGTCTGGCTTATAGGGCAATAGTTCCCAGGGTCTGTTGTAGCTCCACCTTTTTGGAGCAGAATAACCGTTACTGTGCACCACTCTATGGGTACGTAGCCTGTGGAGAGGCTGAGTTTGAACAGTGTGTTTAGGTGAGGGGTTAGTTCGTCTTTGAGCTTGTGTAGGACGCAGCCTGGGACACCATCTGGTCCCACTGATGCTGTGTTTTTGGCTTTGGAGAGGGCTGTTTTAACCTGAATGTCTGTGATTTCAGGGTCTTTACATTTGTCTGATATTGTTATGGGCCCTTTTGGGAGTGGGGGGGTGAAGTTCGCACTGAACCTGTCTGCCAGGATGTTGGTGATATCGGTCAGTTCAGTTTATTTTGTGCCATTCTGCACTAACTCCAAGCAGATCTAAGCATTGCCACTTAGATTCTTGACATAGCTAAATAATGTCTTGTGGTTATCTTTGGAGTCCTTGGCAATTTTTCTTTTGAAGCTCGCCTTGGATGATTTTATGAGGGATTGTAGTTTCTGGCTGATACTAATCAGGGATGTCTTCCCTTCTTGGAATTTTACTCTTTTCTGTACTAGTTTCCTCCTTCTATTGTACTGCTTGTTTATGGCAGGGGCCCACCAGAGTGGTTTCTTTTTCTTGGAGGAGTGAGTCTTGGTTTTGCTTGGGATATCATGATCCATGCATTCTTGTAGGTGCCTGTAGAATGCATTAGTAAAGGATTTTGCAGCTTAGACAGCGTTATCCTTCAGCATGTGGGCTTTGAAACTTTCCACCTTGGTCTTAAGTAATGTGAAGTTTGCTTTTGAAATATTTTTCATGGTGGTTTCCTTGTCTGGGGTTGGGGGTGGAATGCAGATATCCAGAGTGATTTGTTTATGGTCAGATCTTACCAGCAAGGGGTTGACCTCTGGTGTGGAACAATGGTCGCCAATGTTGGTGATTACCAGGTCTAATATGTTGTCACCTCTGGTGGGGGTGTTGACCAGTTGATCCAGGCCATTTGAGTTTATAAATTCTAGGAAATGTTGGGCAAGGGAGTTAGTACTTGAGTAGTTATCCCAGTTAATGTTTGGGTAACTGAAATCACCCTATATTAGGGTGTTTGGTAGGACTTTTATGTTTCCCACTGTTTCTAGAAATGCGGAATCAGGGTCCTGGGGCATAGTGGCTGATCTTTAGCAAGCTACAATTTGAATTGCAGTTTTGCCTGTTTTTAGTTGCACGTGAATGATCTCTGAAGCATCATGCTGTGCCACTAACCTGGAGGTGTGGGTATCCTTGATGAATATGGATACACCCCGCCTTTTGTATTTCAGTCAGGGTTCTGTGGGTGAGCCTGGTAGTGCTGAGGTTCTCTCTGGAACCCTAAACCAGGTTTCTGTTACTGCACATATATCGATTTTCTCCATACTGATGAGTGCCTCGAGTGCATGCATTTTGAGGTTTAGACTTCTGGCATTGAGTAGCATTACCCTCAGTTTTTTGTTACTTGTGCTATTTACGGCAGTGGGTTTGTCTTTTCAGCCTTGCCTAAAAAAGGCACTATGAGGGTGGCAAGAGCCTTGGCCAGTATTTGAAAGCCTAAGGGTGACAGGTGCAAGCCATCTCTAGTGAAGCAGCGTGGCTTGTCGAGCATGTCATCCTAGGTGGACAGACACTAAATCACCTTTGAATGATACCAGAAACTTAGCCAACTGTTGCAATTGAGAATTTTTTCTTTATACCATGGTATCATTCTTGGTGAGGACAGGATGCTACTCAAGGTCTGGGTTATACTGGCCTGGGCTACGTGATCAGAGAGCCCTTCCATGTCTCTTTTCATGTAGTCCATGGAGGTATGGCTCAGGTCCTTCACACCACCATGGAAAATGCCAGAGTCATATTTGTACTTGTTCTGGAGTGACCTGAGTGCTTGTGTTATGTGGTGGATCCTGGCACCAGATAGGCAGCTAACAGTAACCGTCTGCTTATTCAGCCTAGTGACTGGGATGTCAGTGTGCCTGACTATAGAGTCACGTATTACTAGTGTGTTGGGTATGTTATTTTGCCTTAAGGGCTGTGGTTGCATGACGCACTGGTTTTGTGAAGTATGTGTTTCATGGTTTGTGTTGGGGGGTGGAGGTTGCTTGGATGTCTGCTTTGGAGGTCTCTGTTGCTTTTGCAGATTTTCATTTAGAGACTCCAAATATGTTTTCATGTATTTATGTGTGTTTTTTGCCAGTACTGGTTTAATGGGTCTATGTGAGACTGGTGGTGTGATGCCAGTATTTCCCTTCTCCTCTTGACTGTCTGATCCAGTCTTGAGTTGTGAGAGGTTAGCCTCCAGTTTGTCTGCATAATTGCATCTCTCGCATGTATTAGTGTTTGGTGGTAGAAGGAGAGGGTTGTCTGTGTACACGAGGCAGTTGTAACATTGCCTCAAAATGCCCAGTTTCAGCAGGTGGACTGGAGAGTACACCTGAAACTGCCCTGGATAGGTACAGTGAACTGTTTTACTGATTGGCTGGTAAGGTCGAATAGAGGGCCTTGTCCTTCTGTAGAGTATAGGGGGGTCTAGTGCTAGGGTTTATAAGTGCTTGCTATGAGTTTTGAGCAAGGGTCGGGCTGAGAAATGAATGGCTTGAGTGCTTAAGTTGAAAGTTTGTCAAGTTCCAGAGGAAAGCCTGTAGGCTAACAGTTAAATATCAGATAACAAAGAAGTGAGAAGACCCCACCCCCTCGTACAGCAGAGAGACACACAACACACTATTCAGTGAAACAATTAGGTAACAGAAAAAATAAAATACAGAACTTTTAAAACTACAAGTTTGCACTTAACAGAAGACTAAAATACAGTACTGCAAATTTGCACTTAACTTCAGCGTCTAATGCAGGTGATTGTAGCCAACCAAGTCTCTGAGAAATTGAGCGTAAAATGTTCTCACCAATATTGTTGCAAATATATATTTTTTAACCATTGGACCCAAACTTTCCTTTTTAACCAGTTGTGAAAGACTGGTGTGGTAATTGTATTCATTAGCTTGTATTTCACCAATAGGAAAAAAGGGTTGTATTAAAAGGATATCATTGGTCTTCATGCTTTACAAAAAATAATTAGAGAGTTTTTTGGTTGGTTGCAAATACCAGTGAGCATGAATTATAGTATATTTAAATGCTTAATTATTTATTTGCATTTATCTGAAGAAGTTCGTTATTTTAATGGATGAAAGCACTCATTATATTATTTATTTTTTGCCTTTTATTTACGTTTTTTTTTTTGTGATGAGTTTTTAACCTAAGGAATTGTCTACTTATTAACTGGGCATATTATCATTATCTCCAGCTCAATGTTTGTGTTATATTTACATGGTTTGTCATATTTTTCTTCATTTAGAGGAAACTCGGGTCTATATCACTTAAATGAACTCACTATTTGTCGAACCTCCATTCATTGAATCTTATTTGTTGAAGACCCAAATCAGTGAACGGACTTTTCTTCAAACGTTTTCCTAGGGCTAAACAATGGTAAGCCAATTTAGCGACTATAAAAAAAAACATAAAGTTTAAAAAGTAACAGCCCCCACACACCCCAGTGTGGGGGGCTGTGTCCCCCACATCCACCCTAACTAAATATACCAATTCCAAGATTGCACTACAGTGCGGAAAAGACCAAATTTCAGATGGTGACCAAGCATTGCTTTGCCCAAGGAAAAAGTATGACGAAAAGTCTATTCACTGCTTTGTAACTTCGATGAATAGTATTCAACGAATAGGGATTCAACAATTAGTGTTTTCAACAAAGTGAAGTAGAGCCAAAAACTCAAACATGTGATTTAATGTCAACAGTATGGATGGCCAAATGGCAGATATGTTGATTGTATGGAATGTTGATACAGGTAAGTGGATTTGGGGAAATGACAGCGTGTGTGTGTGTGTGTGTGTGTGTGTGTGTGTGTGTGTGTGTGTGTGTGTGTGTGTGTGTGTGTGTGTGTGTGTGTGTGTGTGTGTGTGTGTGTGTGCGTGTGTGCGTGTGTGTGTGTGTGTATCTGAGTTAGAATTAGGGTTGGAAATGAGTGAAGGATGGGTGTTGGGTGTTTGTGTGTGAGCTTCTCTATTTTAGGCTAAGAGTTAGGTTAGGGATAGAAGTAATTTTTTGGGGGTTTGTTTGTGAATGTTTGTGTGTCTGAGTCTGTCTTGTGTAGTGGCACTGTTACAGGAAGGTTTTAATGATGTTAAGGTGTAGGGTTAGGGTTGGGGAAGAGGCAACATTAGAGTTAGGGTTAGCACCCATTACGAAGGTAGTGCATAAAGTGAATTACTGTTAGCACTTACATGAAACCCACACAAGTTGTGATAGATATATGTAAGACCAATCCTCCTGCTCACAGTCACCACAGAAAACACTTTCATATATTTCTACCTGTCTTCACCACAATATATTAAATGCCAAGTGAACATTCCACTAAATGTGATCTCTTCTAGATAGCTTTAGCTTTTCAGTTCTGCCTACAGTTGAATTAATTATGCACATTTGATAAAATAACAAACCATTATTTTTGCACACAGTGGCATGTAAACAGAAAAACATTTCAAGCTAGAATTATAAAAAAAAGTTGGAATTATGCTTACTCCTTCTCCTGGTGCTTTGATTCCTTTTCTTATTTCCATCATTCATAGTCAGTCATGGGACTAGCTTTGTTACCTCTGAGAATCCATGTTTATAACTGAAAGAATGTGGTTTGCTTGATATGTTTATCTTAGTCTATTTCTCTGTCTATAAGTACATCTCTCTCTCTCTCTCTCTCTCTCTCTCTCACTCTCTGTCTCTCTACATGCACACATTGATATATATCTATCTATATATATATATATATATATATATATATATATATATATATATATATATATATATATATATATATATATATATATATATATATATATATGTATATATGGGTCTACCTGATAACACCGACACGCCAAAACACAGACAACGAAATAACCGACACGACAAAACTGAAAGAAACCGAAAGTTCAGAAACACTAAACTTCACATGCCCGACAAACCACAATCCCGACAATCAACAAAACAAGTACCTTTCCCGAAAAACACACACGCAACACAAGCACACCAAAAACCTTACAAACCTACACTAAACCTTACATATATAACTATATTTGCACTAACCTTAACCCAAACTCTAACCCTAAGGTCCGTCACTATCGCACACTTACCATACCCGCACCCTAACACTTACTCTCTTAATCCACCCCTAACCCTCAAGTCCGTCACTATCGCACACTTACCTTACCCGCACCCTAACCCTAACTCACTTAACCCGCCCCTAAACCTAAAGTTTGTCACTATCGCACACTTACCTGACCCGAACCCTACCCTAACGTCCGTCACTATTACACACTTACCTTACCCATACCCTGACCCTAACGTCTGTCCCTATCGCACACTTACCTTAACATGTCGGTGTTCTCAGTGTCAGGATTCTCAACTTTCGATCATCTCCATTGTCGATCTTCCGGTGTCGGTGTTCTCGTTGTCTGCGTTGTGGACTTTCAGCGTTTTCAGGTAGACCCGTATATATATATATATATATATATATATATATATATATATATATATATATATATATATATTTATATAGTGGTAGGGATAGCCACCTGGCAGTGTAAACATTGGCTTTAGTTGATTGTCACTGTTGAAGTGACACCCTGTCCTCATGTGAAAAAATGAGAAAAAGGGGTTGTGGTTGGAATAAATTAATAAATCATAATTTCACTTGCACAGTGGCATGCCCAAAACAAATTTTTTTACTCATCTGTTAGCTGGATAAGCCCGTTATGCCAAGCTCATTATCAATATGTTCTGGGAGCCTTGGTTAGATAAGTGATATATTCAGAGTCACACAACAGGCAAATGGAGGTTGTGAGAATTATAATACTTCAAGGTGAAATGTTAATGGTTTAAACACTGATTTTTTTTTTTTTGGGGGGGGGGGTCTATTCTTACCTGTTTGTCATTTAAGTTTATTTAATTTTATTTAGTTGTTGCATAAAACCATAGCATCAATCCCCTCTGCAAACCTGATAGATGTTGAACTGGAAAATCTAGTTAACTGAAGGCCTACAGTACCTCAAAAACATATGTGAAAATATACATAGAAATATACATAGGTAGAAGTCTAGAAATATTAAAGAGTTAGCTGAGCAAGCATTTAGATTCCAATATAAAACATTTATAACATATGTAAAGTCTAATAAACCAAGAGATAGGGAAGTAGCTAACATATGGTGGGTAATTGTAGTAGTTCTGAATGAACCTATCTGGTCTGCTTCAAAATATTATAATGTTAGAAGATAATAGCAAAAGTACTAGTAATTCAGTATTATCAATTATTTACATGGATAAGGCTGATTGCACCCCCTAATTCTATGTTTTAATTCCAAGGAGCCATGAACCTCAGAAATCAAATCACATGAAATACACAAGTCACTCAGAGAAGATTTCCCAATTTACCAAAAATCTACATAGTAAAGGCTTCAATTACAATGTAATCACAACTTAATTAGTTACATAATATAGTCATGTAACCATTTAAATTATATTTCATTCTCAATATGGTAAACACTACCAGTTCTTAGTGGTCGACAGAAACTTTATATTAAAATATCACCAACTAAAATATTCCTAACATCTTAGGCTCCTAGACTTCAAATAAATGTATAACTAATGCTACAGTTTAAGCATGGCCAAATTAAACAAGCAATAATGTCTGAAAGGGTGAGTGTTATTGGTAAATAAATGGCAACACAGCGCGCCATGCATATTAATGAAGGTGCGCTGCCTGAGCTCCTAATCTTACATGCAGCATGTAAGAGTGCAGGAGGCATGTCTGAGAGCAGAGCTCCCAGAATATACATGCGTCTGCAATGAACAGCAGAAAGCCCAAAAGAATGAGCGAGACTGCTCATAGGTGTCCACATACCCCCAGAAACATCCCCCCACATGTACAAGAACAACAGTAAATGCAAGCAATATAAAGATCCTTTTATTTTTTTTTTTTATGAAACATTCAATTCAACCATAGGTGCTCTGGTTTGGCCATCGCTTAGCTATGGTTAATGCAGCTTAAATGGCAGAAGAGGATAAAAATGAAGATATATGCAAACAAAGCAGTATAGCAATAGTGTAGTGGGCAGAACATTTGCCTGACAAGCAGACATTCCTGGTTCGAGTCCCACTGCAGCACATTCCATTTTCCATGTCAAATCATGTTATGACCAATTTTTTTTTTAATCGCATAACCTACTAAATAACATATATTTGTGAACTGGAGTACTGCATTAAATGCAGATGTGAGGTGTCAGTGTCATAATGTTGCAAAGTCCACAGATAATCACATATGCCCCATACAGTAAATGTACACAGGAATCAGGGATAGAAATGGAAGGTAAAATGTGTAATGAATGATAACTCCATACATCTTCCAAATCCCCACCTTCCCAAGAACCATTACACATTATTGTCTAAATTAGTGCAGTGGTAAGCTGGAGTAAGCACTAGTAAGCAAGTGTAAGCACTACTAAGCAGTAGTAAGCGGGAGTAAGCATATATAAGCACTAGTAAGTGGGTTTAAGCCTGTTTGCACGGGGGTAAGGAATGCGCACACAGGTTAAGCAATATTGAAGCAAACTCTCTGTAAGCATCATTAACTGGAGGTTAGCAGTGCTTTCTCTCACGCAAACCCATTCAAACCCACAAGTGCTTAAAAGTGCCTTAATCACAATTGTTCTACCCAGCAACAAAATAAAGAGCCTCGCAGGTCTTGAATCCAGGACCCTATACACTATAGCCACAGTAGTTAACCACCAAGCCATCACAGCAGTACATAAGAATTAGGTATCACCAGACAAATCCTCACGACAGTAAAATCAAACTGAACACGTGAAAGGAATCAGTATACAGTCATATGTTCTATAAGCTACTACATAACATAAATATGTGAACTGGAGTACAGAAGTAAGCCCAGATGTGAGGTGTAATTTTAATAGAGTGTTGAAGTCCCCTATTACACAAAAGGACCCCATACAGTGTACGTACATATGAATCATGGATACCATATATGTATATAAGACATAATGAATAATAAATCAATGCCAAAAAGCAAATATAATGCTAAGTAAATATTAAGCAATGCTAAGCAGTGCACAGGCCAGCTTAGTTGGTGTAAGCAATGTCTAGGCCAGCTAACTCAATTTGCCCAGTGGTATACCCCTTTAAACACAGCCAACCTTAGGTAAGCAGGTTTGCCCATAGCATAGTCTTTTCAAAACCAGCCAATCATGGTAAAGTGTGGGAATCTGGCCCTACTTAAACCCAACAAGCGGGAATACATCTCATAACTGGTTGTAGCTTCCCCTTGCAGGAACCATGACAGAAAGGGGAGAGGGAGTGCACTTTCGGGTGCAGCGCTGGGGCATCCAGGAGTCCAGAGTCATGGCAGGACTCTTTGTCAAAGATAATGAGTAGAGACTGCTGCAGGGCCATTACCAGGGTTCCCAAGATAAGGCGGACGCCTGGGACCTTCTCACCCATGACCTCATCAGTGCCTTTGGCATACCCAGAACTGGTGAGCAAGTCAGGCATCACTATGCTGACCTGAAGTGGTGCAAAAAGGATCTCTTGGATCAGTGGATCCAAGAGGCTAGGATGGCAGTGGTTGTCCCAGCTGTGTGTATCACTCCACTACATGTTCAATAATTGCCAGCTCATGTATATTATGGATAGGTATTGCTAAATATTCCTCTTATGTCCTTCATGGCGGCAAGTGAGCAAGTCGTGAACCAGGAGGCCCATGGATGTCGCCTGCAGAGGATGCAATGTGAGACAGGTTAGTAATACTCTTGCATGTACTGTCATAGGAAATAAATCTTAAAGTATTAGTAAGTTAATTGCCAGTATAAAACCTGTATTGTTTAAGGCAAGTACTGCATACACTGGAGAATTTGGGAGGAAAAGTATCATATAGATTGAATGTAAATAAAATCATAACAGCCTGACAAGAAAGGTCTAACTGCTGGACTGCATGTGTATACTCTGGTATCATATCGTAACATGGATTTGCAATCACTTAATAGTACTGTTGTATTAAGCACTGTTACCCACACTGTGCAACATAAATAGAATGTGTAGGAATGTCTGTATATGACTGGTGTAATCCCCAGAGGTCATTTAGTACAACCGAGAGAGATAGACAGAAAACAGTGAAAAGACAGATGACAAAATCTGAATAGTACACACAACTGGGATGTGAACTGTTGTATTTTTAGTAAACACAGCCATGGTTCAAATCCTGGGAGTGGTAGTAGTCTGCATACAGAATCATACCCCACAACTGTACAGATATGTCCAGAATGTCTTGTAAATTGTCCCATATCTGCTGCCTGTCACTCTGCCCCCCTGGGAAATCAGTGGAATGACCTCAGATGTATAGGCAGCAAACAAGAAATACAACTGATTGTCACACAACTACAAGAACAGACCTGTCACTCTAGCAACTCCCCAAACTGTTATGAGAGTAATAAGCCAAGTATGTTCTATCTACACCTCCATGTTGTCAAGCTGTGACCAGAGTGTGTACAGTAACAGAGTGAGAGGTATGTGCACAATACTAATGTGAAATCTGGTACTTTGTGTGGCAACATTCAGGTAGTGCTAACAAACATTGCTCCCACAGGTACGTCGGATACAAACACAGTGCCAAGAAATAAAAGCTTGATACCCTGTACTGGTACTGTTTACTCTGGTATTGTATGGAATTGTGAGTGTTGCAGTTGCTCTGAATAATGATGTATCACTGACCACTGTCACCCACACTGTGCTACATAATATAACTGTGTAGGAAATCCTGTATAAGAGTGTTGTATGTCACTAAAGTTTGAAGAGGGCAATAGTCTACATATATCCCAGTTCACCTGCATGTGGTCAAGACATGGCCAGAGTCTGTGCAAAAAGAGATGGACAAGTATGTGCATAACATCAACCTGGAATCTGGGAGTATGTGTAGAAACAGTTAGTTAGTGTTAACAAACAATTCCTCCATAGGTATAACAAGTAAAAGGTGTATACTGCAGGTAAAACCAGTTCATGTATAAAGATGTTGACAGACATATCACTGTCCAACCTAAGGCAATAGGGTAGTGTAGTAATACTTGTAAGGTACAGATAACAGCACTGACTAGGAAAGCAATGCGAACTACAGGAATATACTAGTTAATTGACATCTTTCTCCCCCCACCATATCTCCAGCAATACACTAAATACCCACCTCAACTGGTACGTGATGACTCCACTGTTATGTTGGGACATATGTCCTATTCGCTGATAAATATTTAAATCTGTTTCTATGCATGTGCTATGTTGAAATACTCCAACATTGGTGGCATGGTGCCATTAATGTACCTGCATGCTGTTGTTATTACCACTGTGGTCCCATACATGCATGCGTTCCATTTGCTATGCAACTGTTCCGTATCTGGTGTCTGGGTTAATGGGAATATCTATGCATGCTGTTATACCTAACCCTGGAATGTGTTGGCTATTACTAACCAACATATGTTGATACACCATATACACCATAGCACGTATGGGAATGCAATGCCTGGTATCATTTTCGACTAAGTGTAATTTGACCAAAATTCTAACAACATACACTGTGGAAACAGGTCAACACACAGGAGGGTGATGCCCCTGACAGAACTACATTTGGGGTATTCTACATTTGGGGTAATGTTGGTTTAACAGGGTGTGTCTGGATATGGCTGGTCTACATGTTTTAATACCTGTCATGACAGTGCTATGTTTCTGAGGAAACCCCATCTATAGGGTCATCTGCAGACTGGGCAGTGTGTGGTGACTTTTGTTTCTTGTGATACTCACAGAGCACCTATCTGCAAACTGCAGAAGCATAGTGTGAGGATTGCAGTTAGTACATGGTGACAAACATGAGAGTTACTGACCTCATATCTCTCATAGGAGATATGTAGCAATAAACCCTGTTGCAACAGTAAATGTATGAGGTTATCACAGTAACATGTTAATATTGGCACTGTGTTTGCACCTCCAGCCACAACCCTGTCAACTTGTGTACATATGTCATGCAGTAAGAGGTGCATATGTCCTGTATGCTATAATTTATTGACATCATATCTGATAACAAGCCAGTAAGATATCAGAGTGCGACACATGTTATGTATAGTAGGGGTTCTCTTTGAGGACATAACCTGGGCATTCTGTGGTTGTGTGTACAGTACTGAGGTCTGTGTACTAATGGATATTGTCGACAGTGTGTGTATTGTGAATATGTACCTTGGCCTGTGTACAGACTGTGGTAGATGTCATTGCCCTTGATCCTGTTCTATCTGATGTTACATGCTGCTCCAATGTATGTTACCCTATTGGCTTACAAGTTTGTAGGGCCAAACACACACATGGCCAATAACACAGACAGGCATCGGACCACACTGTGTAGCAGCCAAGTATATGTAGGGTTAGTATGTGAGTGGCACATATGAGGATGGTGTTGATCAGATAGTCCATATACTGTAATATTATGCTAGCTACCATATGTGGCTGTGGCTGTGTTCACATTGGTTGTGGTTATGCACTTTCACACAGTTGTCTGTTACTCTGTGCTGTGACATGCCTGTAGAGCCTGCTATATATGCAGGTACATGTGTATTCCCCCATAAGAAATGTAGGCCAGGGTTATGGCAGTCTGCCTGTAGCCTGCACAGTGCTTTGTTACATGCCTAACAGCTTAGTGTACTTACCCAGTGTGATGTTATGTCCAGATACTTGCCAGATGGTGGACATATATGTATATATAATTAGATATATATCTATATAGATATATACACATATACATATGCACATACATAGATGGATATGTATATGTACATCTATATATATATATATATATATATATATATATATATATATACATATAAACCCACAGATATATACATATTCCTGTCATGTGTAAACCTTACGGTTGTGTATACTCTCCCAGATGTATCTCACTATATGTATCTGCTATGTGTACTTTATGTTAAAACAACATATGTGATGCAACAGTCATATTAACAAGTACTACACAAGTGTAGAAGTAAAGGCAATTGTTCAAAACTAATCAATATCTGTACTGACAGATATCTTGGAAGAACAACACTTGTCTTTGTAGTGGTTAAGTGTTGTGCTTTAGTCTACAGGGTCCTCGGTTCAAGACCTGCAAGGACTGTTCATTTTGTTGCTGGGCAGAACAAGGGCTGTCAGATACAGAGTGCGTAAGGCAGTTTTGAGCAACTTTAAATGGGTTTGCATGGGTTTGCATGAATCTAAGTGGTGCTAACATACGGGTAAACATATGGGTGCTTACACCATGTGGGCTTCGCTTACCAGTGTGCAAATCTGCTTAGCTGTTATATTGCAACAACGTTGATACCTGCTAAGCATGGCTTAGACCTGGTAACCAATTCACACCACCCAGTCTGATAACATAGCAGGGTAATGACATCTGTAATAAATGTATGTAATGCCATGTACAATACATGCGCCTATGTGCTGTCATTACAGTAGCAAGGGGTGTGTGTCATGTCTGGGACACAGACATATATGAAGCCTGTACAGCACCATTATCCGTGTGACTTTGTAGCATACAGAGGTAGTAGCCCAGGGTATGTGCTGTCACGCTGGCATGTAGTGTATCATGGCGGTGCTACTGTTGACAGTGCCTACCCATGCAAGAGTAGAGTGCTAAATGTACTACTGGCAACAGGCACACCTGCAGGCCTAACTGGACTTTGAGGTTTCCCTGTTGTATCCCTGGTGTATGAGCTGTGTCACAGTATATAACTCCTACTGGGTAATGATCCGACATGGAATGTAATTGTAGACTACCATCTGTACAGCACATGATAGCGAGGGCTCCTGCCATGTAGTTATGGCATACATATTGTTGTCAAATGCCTATCTGTCAACACGTTCATCCTACTGCATAGCTACTTGCCAAGCTGATAACTGTCAGTCCCTGTACAGATGTGCAGATGGCAGGTATCCCACTGGGATATGTACAGGCATCCTAAGCTTGACTGACACTGATATGTCTGCCCAGATGTGTAAGAACTGGCACATATTGGAGATAACACCCTGTATGCACCACATGCCACGGGTACCTCCACTACACTACGACAGTCAACTGAACATGCTTGGGTACAGGTCTCCATCACAGACACTAACTATGTGTTCTAATGCATGTTGCATGCATGTCAACTTGATCACCTCAGTGACCATGTGCAGGAAGCACCTGGAGGAATGGCTGATGCATGTAACTTCCACCCTGAGGGTCACCACAGTAGTGTCTGTTGATAGCTTGCCTGCTGCCACAGGGCAGGTGGCAGGATACCACTGTACACACAACCCATACACAACCCATCTCTCCTTGGACAATAGCTAGGTACACAGCTATTACCACCTGCAGAGATGCACCCCAGTACTGACACGTGTAGATGTGCATGACTGAGTATAGCAGTGTCTGTGTGTTAGCACGCCTGTACGTGGGAATTACATGAGAGCCTTCACAACCACCACAACACCCAATTCCATAGCCAGTTGTGTCTGCAGCTGTATGGGACATTACATGTACCCTGCTAAGCTCCTATCCATACCGGCTACAAGAGCCTTGCAGTACCATCACAACAATGTTGTTCAAATGGGTTGATAGGCATGGGATACCCATTGTGTTTTGGCAAGTGTGTGTATGTGTGCATGTCCATTTATCTGCAGGGTACAGCATTCTGAGCCCACATACTCCTATTACAATACCCATTGCCACACAGTAGTACAGATAGTGTTGTTGCTGCCCATAGGTGAGGCATGACAATGCAACACCCTGCTATGCATCTGGCATGTCCATTAGATGCATATTCCTGTAGTATCACTGTTGGGATCTACAATGGGTTGTATCGCACTCGTGGCCAATGTGTGATGGTGGGTATATCAAAATGTCATCATGGGTTTCAGGGAGTACAATATCCACTGGGGGATGTAGGTGCTGTGTACACTGTCATTACACCAAGGTACACCCAGTATATGTCCCATGTACCACGTTATGGTTACCACTGTCAACATCAACCATCCAGGTAACTGATACCACAATCCAGGCCAGTTATGCATGTGCTGAGTGCAGCCTACCTGTAACACATTGGACACACAGTCAAGTTAGTTAGCAGCAATAAGCCCTGGTCTCTCGGATGTGTGTCTGCCTGTTATGTATCTGTTAATGTGTATATGAAGGTATGTCACATTATGTATTGTCCATATACACCCATTACATCCCTCATTAGCATACTGTACATGTCTGGGGATGTTCTGCATGTAACATGTAACCTGGGACACACCTCACCCTAAACACTGTGTGGTGTGTGCAATGGAAGCCACACACTTCAGTATCACTACATATCTAGGTAGGTGTCTAGTCCCAGTGTTGGCACGTAACAGTATGCGTGTATGTGGATGGGTCTACATCAGGTTGTATATTATACATGCCCCAGGGAGTCACCTGTCTACTTGGCACAGGCAATAACTGTTATACAAACCTGTGACATGTGTTCAATTGTACCCCAGATATGTCACAGCCATGGTGCCATACCCCATTGTGGAATATGACTGCAGACCATCCTCGTGCTGACACATGTACACCTACAACACAGATGGATAACATTATACAGACCACAATCAACCAGTGTTACTAACAGCTATAATGCATCATCATTGGATGGCTACACTACCTGACATATATGCATTACACTTTACTCCTTACAAAATGTTACACTGCAGTACTGTGGTACACTGTAGTACAGTGACTGTGTGCATCAGAACCATATTATCCTATCCCTGCATCAATGGTATGGATGACAGGGTTGTGGCACAGGTATCATCATATGCACAGGGTGTTTTTTTGGTTTGCCAGAGGCTGATGGTGGGCCATACAATTGACACCATGTGTGGGGTGAGGGGTGTACTGAGGTGAACTGGGCATGGTGATGTGGTGTGTGTAGGTACGGGGTTGCCCTAGGTGTGTTTGTGTAGTGTGTGGGTATGCATTCACACAGTTCTGCCAAGTGGCTTCCCTACACAGGTATTTATGGACATCTCCAGACCATACCTGGCAGGGTGTGCAGTTCACTGCCGCCGGCCACAGTTCTGCCATGTGGCTTCCCTACACAGGTATTTATGGACATCTCCAGACCATACCTGGCAGGGTGTGCAGTTCACTGCCACCGGCCACGGACACGTGGACTGTTGCCTGCCAGGGGTTCCATGGGCACATCCAGGTACAGGCCTTGATGTGCTACTCTCACCTGATGATGACAAATGTCCACTGTTACCAGGTCCCTCCTGGGTCTGGCCAGGACCACGTGCTCATGGCCTGCTGTGGTGTGGCATGGGCAGTGCCCCCCACAGTGCTGGGGCTGGTACTCCCACTACAGGAGCCCCATGGTGTTCTAGCATGTCCATGTTGACTGCCAGCTGTTGGCATTGCTGTACTATGTCCACGTGGTTGTCACCGCACTCCCACCACACATTCAAGCATGGATAGACCACGGTTGATGAGGGCCATCATCTCACCAGACCATCTATCCAGGAACTCAGTTAACACATGGATGGCACCAGCCAGTTCATGGGCATTGCCACTTGCAGATGTGAAAGCAGCCCTCTGCAGCCTCAGGCCCTGTCTGGTGTAATGTTCAATATGTGCCTGTACCACCATGACAGCCTGAAACATGCACCTGCTGGTACCAGCTATGTTGCTTCTGCCAGGGGCATAATCTCCAGCGGCCCTACCACGAGCACCCTGGGACATCTGCCTATGTGGTGCCCTGCAGGACATCTGGCTATGCCTGCTGCGACCAGACACAGTAGGCATGGTTACCACACTTTTCTGTGCACAGCCACCAAACACCAGCTGTCCCTCCACTATGGGCACTGGTGATGGGGTATGTATGGGTAGTGAAACTGTGTGTGGGATTGGGATGGTTAAAAGGGGGATGTCAAATGATGGCACTGTTTCGGCCCCTGACAACCCCACCTGTGCCTCAACAGTACTATCATCATCTTCGGTGTCTGTATTTACAATAACATCAGATTGCATGCAGGAGGGACCCTGACCCACCTCGCCACCTGTGGGGGAAAACAATAAGTGCACTTTAAAACCTGTACAGCATTGCCTACCAGTACACACACACACACACACACACACACACACACACACACACACACACACACACACACACACACACACACACACACCACCGTAATACCTACCTGTCTGTGACTTTACAGACAGTCCCACATATATTTCCATGTGTTCCGCATCCTGCATCATGCTTGGTAACATACACACATTGATACCGCTCATTAACATATCTGTCCTCTAAATGCCTAGACAAGTGATCACAACACAAGCCCTGTTACTACATTACCTGCCTGACCTGTATGTAGCGGTTTTAGATGGCCTCACTACTGTCATTCAGTGTTCAACCTGTGTATGTCAGGACATCATGAGCATGGCTCCTATATGTGTGGGCTACTATGTTCACTCCATAATATCATGCACTGGTGTGTCATGTGTATGTATTGTTCAGTACATGCCAGATATGCTGCTCAATCAGCCTATCATGTGACAACTGTAATATATGGATACACTCCCTGGTGTTGACTAGTACTTCCCCAATGCATCTGTAGTGCTGCATATGTGGGTTGTAGGTCACCTCTCTGCTGAATGCAATATTAAGGGTATACCTTGTGTCTACCTTCTCTCTCAATGCCTGTTCCATGCTACAGACCTTATTATACTATCAGCTGTCCTGTGATTGCATATATGACAAGTATTCCTGGTGTGTAATGTGGCAGTCCATGTCCATGCACTGCACGATCCCAAAGGGAGGTACTGCTGTATAAACACCCCACAATCACACATGTGCATACATGGCCACATACACAAACACACTCACATGCACACACGCATCCTACATGCATCAAACTCCCTTCACTTCACCAGACTGACCCCACAGACAAACTAACTACCCACCAGGATGCACACACACACACATACAGGTGAGGTTACACAATAATAGTACACACAGTCCTCCTATTACCCATCTGGTAACATGCATGACATGGTATACAACAGCATGCAGTGCAGCTATAGTCAATCCATGCTAGCAACAGTATACATATGTGTGATGCATGTGCTGTGTCACTAGGTAATGCCCCTTCCCCTGGATACCACTGCAGCCATGTACACAGTATTGCTGAGCACCTGTTCTGCACCCTGCCATGTACTGTGCACCACACCTCACAGAAGTACAGCCCATTGCTGAATGTGTAGTACTGTGTCAGTTATGTCAGCTTTAATGCTCACAGCCCCTATGTTTTTCAGCAACACATACCTGGGATGATATGTGGACAGATGTCATTTGTAAATGCCTGATGTCTGATTTACAGCTCTCAACATCAGCGGACCATGTATGACCAATCCAATACTCCTACACTGACAACCATCAGAGCATAACATGACTATGGGGGGTGTACACACCCTTATTGATATGACGCACCCATCCTTGATCTGCCATGGGACCACATCACCGTATATCTTAACAGTACATGAGCCCGATATGTGACATATGTCCTGTACTTTCACATGCAGTGTCTATGGAATGT
The DNA here is from genome assembly GCF_019279795.1 of Protopterus annectens. Taxonomy (NCBI): domain Eukaryota; kingdom Metazoa; phylum Chordata; order Ceratodontiformes; family Protopteridae; genus Protopterus; species Protopterus annectens. Next base: position 503,410,416 of record NC_056736.1, read on the forward strand.
GTTAGGTGTGCAGATGCCGACCATAATGCATGCACTCTGTGTGGGAATATGTGTGCACATCCTCATCATGATGGTTTGTCGCACCTATTGTTATGTGTACTACAGCAGTCACTACTCCTGGCAGGGGTATACAAGCGTGGGCCATCTGCATTTGCCAGTGTATGTTCAGTCTGCCCTACACATGTCCACCTAATCTGCATGATTGCAAGGTCTACTCATGTGCACATCCCTTGGTGTTCACACACTACCATCACTATTGCTGTGGGGGTAGGGTTATGTCTGCCACAGTTCCGGACCCTGACTATGTGCAGATGCAGCCATTCTTAGCATCCTTAGGATCCCTGCTACAGTGCAGTGGTGTGTAATGCTGACCCCCGCCTCCTTCAGCCTTTTTGCAGATGCATGACAAGTAAAGCCTACACATGCATGTGACTTTGCAGTGTCCCATACACTGAACACCACATGTTACAGCCTAGTCCCAGCTGATAATGTGGACTACAGTAATGCCTTATGCCTTAGTGTAACTTTGCAACAGTTGCCATTGTCCTACAGGTATATACACTGGTGTTGCAATGTCTATAGGTGTTGTTCCATACATGTACCTACTGTAGGCTATGTCTCCCACCATTATGTTACTCCCTGTAGACACATACCGCAATGACAGGATGTTTGTTATTATGCAGGTGTCTGACATACCCTTCCAATACCCCTTCATGGTCACCCCTGTGATGCCGTGCATTTAACAGCAACAATAAGTGCACATGTGCAGCATGCATTCTGGGTAGATGTGTTAGATGTGTGCATGGAATATACCATCACCATTACATGCCTGCTGTATTGGCAAGCATCTACATAAACCATACTCACCAGCTATAGGCTGGTGCCTTGGTGGTATACTAGAGTTATCTACATAAGAGGGTGAGAGATGCAAAGTCAGTGGCCACATCCGTGGCATTGCTACAGGATGGGTGCAGCATTACAATACATCAACAGTACATGTCCACAATACTATCACATATGCACATCTGTTTGTCACTACTACGCAGCAACAAAATATATCTATGACATGTCAGATATGCATGATCTACCTGTACCGATGCAGATGTATATGCAATGGTGGTCTACTGATGTGCCCTGTGGCCTTACCTGCATGCTCATCGGCCAGTGTGTGGGTGGCACTCACCTCCACAAAGGTGTCCGGCAGTTGGTGGCTTTGTGGATGGGCAGGTGCCATGAGGCTGGCTAGGAGCTCCTCCACATGTGTCAGGGGGGTATAGATGGCATGGCCCCCCCCAGTGGCAGGGTGATCCCACCAGACTGCAGCAGCATGCTGACGGGCATTGCAAAGCAGGTTGGAACAATGATGCTGGACCTGCTCATAACTGCGGCTGTGCAGTCCAACTTCAATGACCCTGTGGACTAGGTGGTCCCACAGGGTGGTCCACTCCTGATGATCATGGGCGGCCCAGCCAAGCAAGACTGCATAGTGCTGTATGAGGTCATTCTGCAGAATGTCATTTTCAGCTGCTGTGTACGCTGGCAGCCTTCCATGGGACATTGTACCTGATAGACATAAAGATGGACACAGGTGTGAGCAAGTCATGCAGCAAGGTTACCACAGTTCTTAATACACATCACTGTCACTCCCCACACCATATCAGTGACAACAAATTGTACAAACAACTCAATAGGTATGGTTACAGCATACTAGTGGGGCAGATATTGTACTGTACCATGCTTTATCCAATGTGTTTGTGGCCATGTTCCCTGTGTGGACACTATAATTGCTGGCCTGTTGCAGACTGCTCAACTGCATGCCATTGTCAGGGCCACAATAGTTCCATATATGCCTATGGTATGCTTGCTATGTGTTTGCTGCACACCTGACATTATGTGTTATTGGGATTATCTATGCATGCTGTTGGACATGTTCCGGGATTGTGTAGACTATTGTTGCCAACATGTTCTGGGATTGTGTAGACTATTATTGCCAACATATGTTCTATAACAGTGACACAATAACATGTATATGTACTATTAGCCAGCAGAACCACCTCTCCATACTCATCTTCCTATGTTACCAGGCCACATCACATGTGACACCCACCCTGGGGCCTCCTCATGTACTGGTCCAGCAATACCATCAGGTGGATCCAACTCGGGGGATGTTGTCCCCCCCGGGGGCTCACACAGACATGTTCCTGTCCCCTGAGGTCAGGTCCAGGGTCTATTCCATAGCAGGCTTCACAGATACATGTGGGGTGTGCTACATCACCCTGAGGCACCCAGTACACATTCACAGGACCCACATGCTCCTCCTGCTCAGCATCCAGGTCAGGCACCTTCGGGACGTGGACTGCTGTTGTGAGTAGCAGTGGGTGGGAGACTTGTTCCCATTGTGCCCATATTGGGGCCCATGGGACGTCCACATCACAGACAAAACACAGCATCCAGGGTGTTTACCCACCACATGTGTCACATACCACCCCTGTAGGCTGTCCTCTATATCTACCAACCCTGTCCACCTCCACAACAATACCTGCAATATTTCCCCATATTCCCATTCCATACTTCACAGCCAAGGGCAATGTGGTCCCATCAAAGGGTTCACATGTGATATACCCATCCATGTTGCACACACTGACAGCTGTGGATATCTGTGTGTATTGGTATGTGTGCTGTTTCCTCACACATAGCATGCAGCACTGTGGTGGTAATATAGGGGACATGTATTTACATACATATGTGATTGTGTGTGTGTTTGTATATATGTAGACATGTGCATATAGCTATATATCTATATATGTGTAGATATATATGATGTTGTATATATATGTTCATATATATGTCTACACATTGGCATCTGTATATTTGTGGATATACATGTACATATATATATATATATATATATATATATATATATATATATATATATATATATATATATATAAATATAAATATATATATATATATACATATATCTAATTCCTTCAAAATTTTTTTTTTTTTTTGCTTTTGCACACAATCCCTTTTTGCACACAATCCCTTTTTTGCACATGATCCCTTTTTGCACACAATCCCTTTTAGTATGTACATGGCACCACAAGGCCATTACTGTCCGACCAATTTACCTTATGTAACTGCGATTGTCATGTTAATGAAAATGCACACAGCACCCTGCTTGCTCACACTTTACTATTGGAAAGGAACTGTTGTTAATTTAAATGGCCTGCTAGAACTAATGTATTTAAAGGAAGTGAAAATGGTTGCTCATACTTATGAAACATGTCTTTCTGAAGAAGTCTTGATAATAAATAAGACGAAAGCGCTAAAGTTCTACAAGAGTTGTTGGTGTGATTTACTATTTTTTGAATGCTTTTATTGTCAAGAAGTTCATTTCTTAGTATATATATATATATATATATATATATATATATATATATATATATATAAATATGAAGATATATATATATATATATATATATATATATATATATATATATATATATACACACACATATGCATACCTATATGTGGGGTACATTCAGACATCAGGTCCACAATCTCACAACACCTTCCTTCACAGCTGCACTGTTCTGCCTTGCTACAACACAGACATGTGTCACATATGGACATAGCCTGACATTAGGGGGTATACATAGGGCCAGATTGCAGGTAACCCTATTACACACATTTTCACTGATGCTATCCAAACACTAGCCAGTCAGTTATCATCTGTTAATTTTACGTTACCTACCTACAACAAAACTCCGCCCCCACCATTTCTTCTCCAACCAGTCTCAACAACCCATATTCTTGCCCTAATCCAAAAATTGAAACCATGCTCTCCTTCAGCAGACCAAATACCTGCTGAATACCTACAGAAATCTGCCAAATTGATTGCTTACCCCATCTCCATTCTTATCAATAGAACTATTAGTGAAGGCCACATCCCTAGTATCTGGAAAGTCTCCCATATTATCCCCCTGCACAAAGGTGGCAACTCAACCAAATTCTCCAATTATCATCCTATAGCTCTTCTTTCCCCTTTGGCAAAGATTATGGAGAAATGTATACACAGACAGTCACTGGACCACCTAATCCACAATAACCTGCTCTCTACCTGTCAACATGGTTTCAGACCTTCCCATAGCACTACCACTGCCCTCCTTTCCTTTACAGATTGTGTCAACAGAAACCGTAACTGCAATTTGCTATCTACTGCACTATTTATCAATCTGTCCAAAGCATTCGATATGGTAAAGCATCAAATTCTGATAGATATCCTCAAATCCCTGTCCTTGCACTCACTCTCTATCAAATGGTTCCAATCCTACCTAAATACAAGACAACAGGATGTACTTTGGCATAACACTCTATCTACCCACCTACCAGTTAACCTCGGTGTACCTCAAGGGTCCATATTAGGACCTCTTCTTTTCTCCATATTCATCAACGACCTTCATCAAGCAATTCCCCAAGCTACTTCCATACAATATGCTGACAACTCTACACTTATATGCTCCGCTAAAACCTCCTCTGACCTTCACTCCATTACCCAAAATGTCTGTAACACTGTGGAACAATGGTTCACTCATCGTTGCCTACTCTTAAACCCCCAAAAAACTAAACTCCTCCTTTTCAATCCTAATCTGAAATCCACCCCCTTAGATTTTTCTGTTTCTTCCACTAATGGCACCATAATATCACCCGACCTAACTACCATACTAGTTGGTGTCACCATAGACAACAACCTTTCCTTTGACATACACATTAACAAGACAATTAAATCTGTCAACAAAAAACTTGGCTCTCTGTACAGAATAAAACCCTTCCTATCATCCACAGCTAGAACTACTATTGCACATACTCATCTAATCTCTACACTCCTCTATGCCTCTTCCATTTTCACCAACCTATCTAAGGGCAACCTCAGTAAGCTGGAAAGCTCCTACAATAATATAGCCAGATTTGCTACTGGTAACTCATTTAAAACTCACCACTGTGTTAACTTAAAGCAGCTTGAATGGCTGGAACTACAGAATCTGATCAAGTACCAACTAATCATTACACATAAAACTGTCTACCAACCTTCCAATACTCCTAGTCTCTCTACCATCATCACTCCCTATAATAATCTGAAGTCCTTTCGCTCATCTCAGAAACTTCTAGTCAAAACAACTAAATCAAACAACAGGGCTGGGGATTCTCTTTTCTCCAATACTATAGGACAATTCTGGAATCTTCTCTCCTGTGACCTTTCCTCTATTTCCTCTTTATCACTCTACAAAAAAAGAGTGAAACTTTTTCTCAAAACACACTGGTCATGCCACTGTACTAAACCTGCCTAAACCTGTCCACTACCCAAACTATGCCGTCTCCCCTTTTTTTCTTTTAACTAATTCTTCTGTCATTTCCTTTTTAACAATATATAGCCTCTTTGCTCTGTATCTCATTAATTTCTTCTCTCTCTCACTTATTTGAAAAAAAAAATTATTAAAAACATTTTAATTTTTCTTTGTAACTAATTATTACTTCTACTGATCATTAGCAGCATCTTTTATTGTGTAATGTAGTGTACATGGCATTAGACTGTATATATCGCCTGTTTTATTTTTCTTTGCCATTAAGTGATGTATTTCACCTGTATTTTTCTTTGCCATTAAGTGATGTACTTCACCTGTACAATGAACTAGATTGTATGCCTGCTCTTTGCATTAAGAAATGTACCCCATGTAATTCTTTGAAACTCTAGTGTGCATATCAACTAGATGTGTCAGTGCATATAGTACTATACCTTCAGTTTTTTTTTTTTGCATATTTCTTTTTTAATTATTTATGTTAACAGTTTGTCATGGAGCTTATCTCCCCGGGCCTCTACTGAAAATGGACATATATCTAGTTAGACTAGCCCAGTCAACAAATGTAAAATAAAATAAAAATAAATAAATAAAATAAAGGTTAACCTGAGTATCCTAAAAGAGGTGGGCTGTGGAACCCACTTGTCCATCATTATGGCATTACTTCCACCACCAGCTATTGGCCATGTAATATATATACTTTCCATTACACTACACACACTATGATGGCTTACATCTTATCAGTCAGTGCTGCTCTGCACGGTTGAGGGGTATGGCCCACTACCCACAGGGACGGACTCTATTATCCTTAGCAGTTGTTCAGCTGAACATCATTACAACAACAACACCTGAAGGCACATAGGTTCATAGGTTCATAGGTAGGTACTAGGCTATCAGCCCAAGGACCTATGTAAGCCTAGCCAACAAAGTTCCCTGGAAATAAACAGCCTTTGCAGGTCTTGAACCCAGGACCCTGTACACTATATTCACAGCAGTTATCCACTAATCATTCCACAACATCTATCCCATTATAATGGACCAAGTACTACAGTCAATTTTATAAATATATATATATATATATATATATATATATATATATATATATATATATATATATACTTCACATACCTGTTCTGGGAATGAAGTCTCTTCTGGATGGTTAGCTTGATGTTTTTTGTTTGTTTGTTTGTTTGTTTGTTTGTTTGTTTGTTTGTGGCTTACACACACTCTCTCTCTCTCTCTCTCTCAGTCTCTCTCCAGTAAATGGAATGACCTGCTTTGCACAGATTGCAGCATGGAAGTTGTAGGTGATGCACATGATCAGGTGATGGCCTCTGTACCAATCAGTGTCCTCCATTTACTACCTGCATGCAGCATGCTGTGTAGTACTTCCAATTACCACTGTCATGGCAACCAACTGCTATAAATCCTTACATCATGTGGGCATGGTCCCTTTACCTTTCCTGTATGATGGATATCCTTCCTGTGTGGGGGCAGCAGTGTTACAAACAACAGGCAATACCTCTTACAGGAGAACCTGCACACTCAGACAGCTACATATTTGTAGGAGGTTCCAGAACTACAGACAGAGTTTGAGTAGTGTTGTATGCATTGTACAGCACCAATGTTACAGGGTTTGTGTATACATACTAGTTTAACTTGGAATGCAGTCTGTCTGCATAGCTCTCAACTATGGGCCTATCCACTTGATGGCCAGAGGTGTGCCTATTATGTTTTGTCTGTTGACCACACAGGTCTTGTGTCAGACATATCACTGGCAGTGTGTGTGTGTTGAGAGCTATGAGTACATGGCTACATCCATTTCTGTTTCTAACTTCATATTCCTGACTAAGGGTATGTTGCAGACTATCCTGTAACACCAGTGTCTTGCTTAGTGTATGACAACAGTTTTACACAATGGGCCTGTGTTCAGCCTCTGTCCTCCACCTACATAATAGGCTTTGTACATATGACATGCTGTCAGGGGTTATGTAGTGGGCTTTGAGTATGTCATACTGCCCTTCCTGCCACCAGTCCAAGCTGCTGTGCCCCCCAAACATACTGTGGTGTTGGGTCCATATATGTGTGGGCTTCACCTACACAATACATGTGTGCCCTTATGCACTCCAGAGGCTAGTGTATGTAACAGTGGTATATGGCCCTGTATTATTGAGTCTAGGGGAGGATGCACCATAACTAACCTAGACTGTTACAACATGTAGGGGTATCAGGGGTAAGCTGCCTTAAGGTATCTGGACATACATTGCCATACAATTCACCTTGGGTAAATGCAGACCTACTGCCTCCTGCCATACAGACAGTTCTATCTGTCAGTGTGATTGTGATGGTGTCAGTTATGCCTTGTTATGTAACAGATACATCCCCTTGTGTCAATTGAGGTCTTTACCCACTAGGGATTGTGTACAGAGTGTAGATAGAGGCTGCTGGACTATACATCTGCATTACTTACTGTTGATTGATTGGTATCCTGTGGCCCAGTCTGTCTTTACTATTGTACTACTTGCAGGCCTCAGCCTGGACAGGAACATATCTAAACCTTTCTAGACTACTGTATTAATATAACTGTTTCACAGTTGCTTTACTCTGTTTATATGTATGTCAGTGTCTAAACAGCTATATGACATGGCATATACAACTATAATAGTGCACAGATAAAGCTTTCCCATGTATGCAAACCTGTGTGTGGTGTTATATCCTTTGACCTCTTTGTGGGTATATGTTGCAGGCAACAACTGTCATTTGTATGGGTGGCAACTGTAGTCATAGCGGCTGTTCTGTATTGTGTGCACCTTCTACATATGTATCTTAATATACATATTTCTGTCCGTGTATGTGTAGTTACATATATATCTAAAAGTGTGTGTGTGTGTGTGTGTGTGTGCGTGTGTGTGTGTGTGTGTATATATATATATATATATATATATATATATATATATATATATATGGTTTATTATCAATTTGTCGATCGCAACTTGTGTGATTTACAAAATGTCGGGAGAGCCGTATGTCGACTCAAAACATCGACACAAAACTTGTCGGAACTTACATCAGCAAATGCAATACAGCATTCGCTGTTGTGAATTCCGACATTCCAAGCCAGATCACACTATAGTGAGGATCGTGAAATGTACCCTTACCCTCACTGTAGTGCGATCTCAGAGTTTGTATATAAAGTAGGGGGGTGTGGTGGGGCAAAGGAGGGGCTTGCTCCCCTGCAAACATGTAATGTAGTGTGGCAACTTTGACAAGCAGACAGTCTGGGAGTCTGCTTCTTGTTCGAAAATGTTGATATCAACATTTTCGAACATCTGGTTCGACATTTACGTTAGTCGATGTGTGAACCAACATTTCGGTTTGACAACATGACTATTCAACTGTGTTACAGTCAATAAATTGATAGTAAACCATATATATATATATATATATATATATATATATGTATCTGCATGTCTGTGTATATGTTCATAGGTTCATAGGTAGGTACTAGGCTACTGGCCCAAAGGCCTATACAAGCCTAGCCAAAAAGATACCCTGGCTTTTGCCACCCAAGAAAATTATTTTCCTGTGCCCCTGTCAAGCAGAACCACAGAAGTGATCCCTGGGGTGAATTTCCTATTACCCATCCAATCATCAAGATTTTTCTTGAAGAGTGCTAATGAGGAGCTCTGTTTGCCATAGATAGGTAGTCTGTTCCAGAGTATGGAAAGTCTTTGGGACAGAAATCTATCCCTCCAGCATGTTCTGTTTATTGTGGTGACAAGGTTTAGGTCCCTAAAGCATGTAGCTCAGAGGGATTGGGATTTCTTTAAGTGAGTCGGTCTGCATAAGGCATCTGTTTGAGGCCAGTAATGCTCTTTGTGAAGTATTTTTGCGGCCTTTCCAGTTGTTGTAGATGTCTTGTGAGATACACACCAAAAAAGGCGTTGTACTCTATAATGGGATTAATAAGTGATGAGTAGAGGGGAACAATGACCTCTTTTTTTCTGGATGAGAAACCTTTTGTGATGAGGTGTGCCATGTAGAAGTATTTTCTGACCACTGTGGCAATGTGATTATCAAAGGAGAGACTACTGTCCAACTGTGTCCCAAGGTCTCTTATCACACTTTTGGTGTTAAGTAGACTACCGCATATGTGGTAGTTCATGGGTACAGAGTTTTTACCAAAGGGGATAACAATGCACTTTTTGGCATTGAGCTTGAGACCATGGCTTTCACACCAGGCATTTGTCTCAGTGAGGCCCTTTTGTAGGATGTCCACATCATTAGGAGTTTCGATTATGGCTCCTAGTTTGCAGTCATCTGCAAATTTAGTTAGCCAAAGACCTTCTGTGTTAGCCTGTACATCAGAGAAGTAGATACCAAAGAGGAGAGGCTCCAGGACTGAACCCTGTGGTACTCCACTTGTCACTGGTCTGAAGTCTGATTTGGAGTCTGCTACTTTCACAGTGTGGGTTATGACAGTAAGCCAGTTGGCAACCCATCTTGTGCCATAGGGATTTATACCTAGTTTAGTGAGTTTATCTATAATTCCAGAGTGGGGGATGGTGTTGAACACCTTGGCGAGATCTAGATAGGCTGTGTGAACCACCTTACCCTCATCTATGGCTTTGGTGACTACTTCAAAGAAGTTTATCAGGTTTAGGAGACATGATCTGCTTTTTACAAACCCAAACTGTGTGGGGTCCAGTGTTTGGAGATCTCCAATGTCTTTGTTTATGAGTTCCATGATGATACTTTCAATGGCCTTGCAGACCAGGCTCATCTGGCTAATGGGGCGGTAGTTCCCGGGGTCTGTAATTCATGTAGAAAGCAGCCTGGGATGTTGTCAGGTCCCATGCATGTATCCTAGGAATGTTTATTGCTTCCACATTGTACATTCCCTATGGTAGCCAGACTGTACTGCATGAAATGTTACTGATACCAGCCTGACATCATACAGGTGGGATGGAGTACTGTTAACATCTTGTGCCCATGTTGTGTCAGGTCCTGGTTATGGGATTTGCAACAGTTGGTATTGTATTGCAGGGCAGACATGTTTGGCTGAGGTGGGGGAATATCTATACGTACAAGACGTATGATGTTTGGGCCCCCTCAACCCCATTAATGGTGCCTTTGGACATATATGTTTTTGTTATGGTCCCTTTTATATCTATAGATGTATGTCTGTAGGGTTCCTATTACATGATCGAAATAATAAGACTTTGAACACCACAAGATCGAACTTGCATGTTCGAAGTTTTATAATTTAGACCCCAAAAAAACAATGAACAGTAAGTAACTGTTGTAAGCAGGGGGCAAGCACCCCTGCACCCCCCACATCCCCCACTCTTTAAATATACCAACTACGAGATCGCACTACAGTGCGGAAAGGGAATATTTCCCTACATGTTGAAATACATTTCCTGTACTGTTGAATGACTGGGCTGGATGTTATGTTTGTTACAACAGCTATTGAGCTGTTTATTTTTTTTTTAAATTCGAATTGCTGAAACTTCGAACATTTCTGTTCGATGTGAAGTGTCAGCAATTCGATAACACAACAGGAACCCATGCCTGTATATACCTATATAGATATATATTTATGCTTACATATATATATATATATATATATATATATATATATATATATATATATATATATATATAGATATAGATATTGCTGTATATATATAGACATATAGATGTAGACATATATATATATATCTATAGATATATGCATATGAATGTACATATGTTTTATATATATATATATATATATATATATATATATGTATATATATGTATATATATATATATATATATATATATATATATATATATATATAAAAATATAATTTGACCAAATGTATGGAATCCTTATATATATATATATATATATATATATATATATATATATATATATATATACATGCAATCAGCTAGAGGAGGGCTGCAATTCATGCAAAGGCCATCAGCTGATCATGAGCATCACTTACAAAACACTTGCTGCTGCCTAAGAAAAGTAGGTGTAGGTTTCCACATCCACCAGAGAAGGAGTGAGAGAGGCAGACAGAGGCAAAGATAAGTCAGGGAGGACGTGGGAGAGTAAAGCCTAAGCATGTTTGTGTCACACACCTACCAGTACAGGGTATCAAACCCCTGCTATGTATTGCTATCACATGTCTATGCAATTACTGGATGTGCCACATAGCTTACATGTTGAGGAGCTCTCCAAACATATATGTAATGGTGAGTGACATTTGCAACAGTGATATGGTAGCTATACAGTAGGTGTAGTACATGTGCCTCTCCACATGAACAGGTGTCAGCATCAACAGAACCACACTCTCAGGGACCCACACACATTATCACACTTGCCAGGGTCAGGCATACACTTCCTCACTAGTTAGTTTGCCACAATACAGTACTGTGTAGGTATCACATGTACCACAGGGGTTATCTGGAGGTTATATGGGCAAAGGGTATGTGGAGGTGTCTAACATCAGACAGCATGCTTCAGTATGCCAATGGGGGTTATAGTGAGTGGGAATGTGGTCAAAGGCACATGGTGCCAGTACTGGCATGCATGCGTGCATTGCTTCATGGGTGTGTAGTGGTTGACTGTGCCAGATGGCTATACAAGGCTAGGTGATGGGTATAACTTGGCATCAGGCCACATGACAATGGTCTGCACTTTGGCTCAGGGGTGCAGTGTCTGGATTGGCCCACACAGGTGGGTATTGTAATCACCATCCAGTCACCTGGGTAACTATTGTGCATGGCCATTGTTGTGCATTGCTTGCCATGTATGTGTTCATTAGCCCATGACATGGACAGCATTTGGGATGTGCACATGTCCCACATGCATGTACAGTGACATGTGGAGCTGTACCTGCAGTGTCTGGCCCATGTTGTGTACACATATTGTTATCATCAGATGTGCCAGTCCTGGCCTCCTGTGGTGGGAACTGGTAATGGACAGCAGGTTGACCCTGCACCTACATTGATAGCATGATACAGGTATTCCCTGGTTTCATTGGCATCTGTTCATACAGAGCATGTGTTTAAGGCATGGTATGTCCTTTGTGGGTCACATTTGATGGCACCACAAATGTTGCAGGTGTCCAGTGGGGAACATAATGAAGATGCACTGTCTGCATGTATGTGCCTATTGTACTGATGGACAGGGTGCCATGCCCTCTGTAGTCCACTGCAGTCACACCATGGTTACTATCTGTGGGCAATATGCAGGGTACTACCAACATAGTGGTTGTTGCCTAGGCAAGTGTGTTTGTGTATGAGAAGTGGGTTGAGAGTGTTCTCTGGGTAATACAAGGGTTGCTAACTTTGTTCACCAGGCCTTGTTGTCACATGTAGGGGGCATGGATTGGCACCCCAGCCTCTCAGGTATTTCACATTTGTTATCCTTGTAAGGTGGACATTGTGACATATAATAGGGCCACCATATAAAAAATTTGCAAAACCTGCTCCACAATAAGTCCAGCTGTTAAGACTCACAGCCACCTCCGCACAAGATACGAATGACAAACACAGACACACACACCTGCCTTGTTTGGGATTAGAACTCCTACCTAACTAGTTTATTCCACTACAGCATTATGCAGTTATAGGATGCGCCACAGAGATTACTGGGCTGCATCTTTCCCAAAGGTATATTTCACAGTGAATGACATCAGCAACCTTGCCAAAGAAGGGCATTTGATCTGTAGTGAGTGTGACTAGCCTAAAATGCATTGCTCCTTACACAAACAAAGGAACAAAGAAACATCCCCACTTGCCATGTGTGGGAATAGAACCCCTACCAGAGTACTATATCACACTACAGCATTACTCTGTTATAGGACGCGCTACAGAGATTGCTGGGCTACACAATTCCCAAAGGTATATTTCACAGTGAATGACATCAGCAGACTTGCCAAAGTAGGGCATTTGATCTGTAGTGAGTGAGACTAGCTTAAAATGCATTGCTCCCTTCATAAACTAAGGAACACACACACACAAACATCCACACTTGTCATGTGTGGGAATAAAACCCCTGCCAGAGTACTATATCACACTTGAGCATTACACTGTTATAGGATGCACTACGGAGATTACTGGGCTACACCTTTTTCTAAAGGTGTATTTCACAGTGAATGACATCAGCATCCTTGCCAAAGTAGGGCATTTGAATTGTAGTGAGTGTGACTAGCCTAAAATGCATTGCTCCCTACACAGACTGAGACACACGCACAGTTGCCATGTCTGGGATTAGAACCCGTACCTAAGTAGTTTATCACACTACAGCATTACACTGTTATAGGACACACAACAGAGATTACTGGACTACACCTTTCCCAAAGGTGTATTTCACAGTGAATGACTTCAGCAGCTTTGTCAAAGTAGGGCATTTGAATTGCATTGAGTGTGACTAGCCTAGAAAGCATTGCTTCCTACACAGACAGAGGCACACAAACACACACAGTTGCCATGTCTGGGATTAGAACTCCTACCTAACAAGTTTATCACACTACAGTAGTACACAGTTATATGACACACCACCAAGATTACTGGACTACACCTTTCCCAAGGGTGTATTTCACAGTGAATGACATCAGCAGCCTTGCCAAAGTAAGGCATTTGAATTGTACTGTGACTAGCCTGAAAAGCATTGCTCCCTACACTGACACAGAGAAACACGAATACACACAGTTTCCATGTCTGGGATTAGAACTCCTACCTAACAGGTTTATCAGTTTATCACACCACAGCAGTATACAATTATAGGATGCACCACGGAGATTACTGGGCTACACATTTCCCAAGTTTGTATTTCACAGTGAATAACATCAGCAGCCTTGCCAAGGTAGGGCATTTGAATTGTAGAGAGTGTGACTAGCCTACAAAGCATTGCCCCCTATACAGACTGAGAAACACACACAGTTACCATGTCTGGGAATAGAACTCTTACATAACTATTTTATCACACTACAGTGTTACACGGTCATAGGACGTGCCACAGAGATTACTGAGATACACTTTTCCCAAAGGTGCATTTCACAGTAAATGACATCAGCAGCCTTGCCAAAGTAAGGCATTTGAATTGTACTGTGACTAGCCTGAAAAGCATTGCTCCCTACACTGACACAGAGAAACACAAATACACACAGTTTCCATGTCTGGGATTAGAACTCCTACCTAACAGGTTTATCAGTTTATCACACCACAGCAGTATACAATTATAGGATGCACCACGGAGATTACTGGGCTACACATTTCCCACGGTTGTATTTCACAGTGAATAACATCAGCAGCCTTGCCAAGGTAGGGCATTTGAATTGTAGAGAGTGTGACTAGCCTACAAAGCATTGCCCCCTACACAGACAGAGACACACAAACACACACAGTTGTCATGGGATTAGAACTCCTACCTAACTAGTTTATCACACTACAGCATTACGCAGTTATAGGACATGCCACAGAGATTACTAGGCTGCACCATCCCAAATGTTTATTTCACAGTGAATGACATCAGCAGCCTTGCCAACGTAGGGCATTTGAATTGTAGTGAGGTTAACTAGCCTAAAAAGGCATTGCTCCCTACACAAACAGGGAGACACAAACACTTGCCGTGTCTGGGATTAGTACTCTTACCTATCTAGTTTATCACACTACAGCATTATGCAGTTATAGGATGCACCATGGAGATTACTGGGCTACACCTTTCCCAAAACTATATTTCATGGGAAATGCCATCAGCAGCCTTGCCAAGTAGGGCAATTGAATTGTAGTGAGGTTAACTAGCATAAAAGAAAATTGTTCCCAACACAGACCATCTCACACACAAACACACACACACACATACACACACACACACACACACACACACACACACACACACACACACAGTTGCCATGTCTGGGATTAGAACTCCTACCTAACTAGTTTATCACACTACAGCATTACGCAGTTATAGGACGTGCCATGGAGATTACTGGGCTATAATTTTCCCAAAGGTGTATTTCACAGTGAATGACATCAGCTGCTTTGCCAAAGTAGGGCATTTGAATTGTAGTGAGGTTGACTAGCTTAAAAAGCATTGCTCCCTATACAGGCAGACACACACACACACACACACACACACACACACACACACACACACACACACACACACACACACACACACACACACACACACAAACACAGGTGCCATGTGTGGAATTAGAACTCCTACCTAACTAGTTTATCACACTACAGCATTACACAGTTTTAGGATGCACCACAGAGATTACTGGGCTACTTTATTCCAAAAGGTGTATTTCAAAGTGGATGACATCAGCAAGCTTGTCATAGTAGGGCTATGGGGAGGACAGTGTGTGTGTGTGTGTGTATGGGCCATAACCCATTCATCTAGAGGTTGACACACCACATGCAAACACACACAGGGTTATATTCCACAGGTATGTGTATACAGCTGCTAGATGACTACTGCCTTGTACAGTCATGTTGCACAGCTAGCACTTGCACCACATAGTCTGTAATGCTGATGGATACCAATGGCTAATTTCTATAGTGAGTGACATTTACACATCATGTGGTTGTAGCAATTTGGCTGTGTGCTGGGTGGGACAGGCTTCATGATGGATGGCTTTTTGTCACAGTCACTCTCTTCCACACATCTATGTATGTCTACTTTTGGCTTATTATAGTGTGTTGTCCTTGGATATATGTCTGTATTCCTACCCAATGTGTATGCAAAGCATTACTGGTGCATACTGAGGAGTGTATGCACTAGCATCTGCAACTGTCAGATATGTATGGTCCACTATTTTTTGCAGACTTGGGCTTAATTTGTTTAAGTGTGTGAGCATGCCCAGTATGACCTTTCAGTATGTTGTTGTATGACATTACTTTCATTTCTCTGACATTACCTTCATTTCTCTAAGTATGTAAGCATGCCCAGTATGACCTTTCAGTATGTTGATGTCCAACATTGCCTTCATTTGCATGCCCAGTATGCCCTTCTATTTTCAATGTGTGTATCCATTCCAGGTAGTTTGTACTCCAGTGCAGACCTTTGTGTTGTACACCTACAGGCAGAAAACTGTTTCTGCAGAGTATCTGTAGATCATTTGGCAATATGGGGACAAACTGTGCAGGGGATAGTGTGTAATGTAGGTGATTGTGTCTGTGCTTTTTCTGCTACATGGTACTGGTGTTAGCAGAGATATTCAGATATGTGTACTCTTATACACTGTGATGTTTTATGTCCTAAAGTACTGTCAGGTGGACATTCTTGCAAACAGTGATGTCCTGGGGGACAAGGGTGACTGCAGCTGTGTCCGGTATTGTGGGCAGACACCTACATATTCATGGTAAGTTATGCCATTCTAGAGGGGGAGCTGCAGACACTTGCTGAGGGGTCTCTATATCTGGTTCAGCACCTTGGTACAGTGCTGGCAGAGGTTCCCATACTTGTACATCCATCAACATGACAGTATGGCCTTATCTTGCTGTGTCAATACCTCACAGCTGTACAGATTCACACAGGTTACCCAGAGGCAGGGGCCATGGGTCAGGACATTACCCCTATTGTGGTGTATGGGCAGGTTTGTAGCCACCCATTTATGTGTTTGCAGCCAGGGATAGTGTGTGCACACAGCTGTATGTCAGACCTTGCACATTCCATGCTGGCCATGCTCCCACCCCGCCATCATTCTATCCTCTTCCATACATTATGCATGCATTCTCTGATAATTTCCATAAGGTTATCACCTCATCACAGCTGTGTTTTGGTGTTGGTCCACAGTTCATGTAGTGAGATATGGTGGACATGTTACTGTGGTTTGTCCACATGGCCTTGCATATGGCTTATGTGGAGTGTGTTATGTTGTTATTTGGGTGCCCATGACATAACATGCATTGGCAGTACATGTGAGACACAGACCTTTGGCAGAAGCCTGTAGGTCATTTGGTGTTGATGTAGGCCAGCTGTGGCAGGTTGCTGCATTCTGTCAGTCCTACAGTCTCAGACCACTATACAGTATATTCCCCTGGGGTGAAAGGGTAGGTGTGCTAGGTGTTCATGCCAATACTTTCTATTAGTCTTGATAAAGTGGTGTGGATGCTGGCAAGGTGCTACCTTAAGCTATGGACACACCTGCATGGGACACCAGCACTGCATGCTGCATTCTTTTGCTATTGCCATATACAGGTGGGGTCATATTGTACCTGTTCCCAAAAGCAGGGATACGACCAGAGATGTACCTGTGGGTGGTGCTTTGGTGAGCTGGGTGCATGTGTGCTATGGACACTACTTGCATCTGATACACAGATATGCATGGGGCATTCCAGTTATGCTGGCATGTGCAGGTACATCAGCTGTTTCCCAATACATCAGTCCTACCACCTTTGGGATCTGCAAGTGTTCGGCCAGATGGCACTGGTATCCCCTACTACAGGCCCAGATTATGTGATGCGTACCTGTATGTACAATTCCAAGGGTGTGTCCATTTCACAGTTACACATTATATACTGCATGTCTGGGGTACTTTCCCCTGTGTACTGCTTGTATATCTAGCTGAACAGCCATGCCATGTCAATCTTTCAGATTGTGGCACATATTACCATCATACATTTACAATGGCTTACTGCTAACATGTGTTATAATGGTGGGAATTGTCTTTGGCACTGCAGTTGTGAGGACTTGGCCCTGTCATCAATAGTAGTATGCAATGGCCACCAGGTCATACCTCAACATGCATCCATACTGACCACTCCCACACAATATGAAACATACACCAACCTAACACAAACATACCTGCATATTGTGCAAAGGCTACAATCTATCCTGCTACCTTGGCCACCTCTGTGCATTTCTACTCCACTGGTGTTATACCTACACATACATGTTACTACATTTCTACATAGGATGGGGGGCACACCTGACTGTTACTACATTTCTAAATAGGATTGGGGGGCACACCTGACTGTTACTACATGTCTACATAGGATTGTGGGGGAACACACCTGCCACTTGTACACATTTGCTATGACTGTACAAGTATGTCAGGTACTCCATTTCATTCTGTTTTCTAACCTACCATGCTGACTAGAGGCATGTCAGAGTACTACAGGTCTTACGTTTGATTGACCTACATATTACCTTCTGATGTTCTACCCTTCAGAACTAACATCCCACTGCCTGACTTGATGTAGTCTGTCTGTGTAGGCCTTGGGGGGGTTACCCATAGACATCATTCAGTGACTTTAGCACAGCCTTTGTTTGTGATTGTCTACACCTGTCCTGCTGGCTGTGACTGTTGTTGGGTATGTGAACCACCCTAACTGGCATGTATGTGTTATATGGACACACATGTGGCCCAGCACATTTCCTGCAGTGGGTTTTGCCACCATGTGTAGTACTGGCTACTAGGGTGACACTCGTATTTGCTACAGATCTCATGCTGCCACTACAGGTGTCTACTATCTGCTGGCATCTCATTCAGCCACCTGATTCCCTTGCATGCTCACGTCCATACCATAGATACAGGTAACAACACATACTACTCCAGTCAGCAATCGGTAAGGGGAGTGACTTATCTTGTGGGTGTGCCAGTACTGAGGATGGTGCTGGGGGCTGCCTATGTCGGATGCACATAGTACACTCCCTATACATGGTTGAGCACAGGTAGTGTCATGTTTGGCATCCCTTTTACTGTATGTGCAAGTCAGAGGGAGATGTCATTCCCTGGGTCCCTACTGTGTCAGTGTATGTGCTATGTGTTGCCTCTTTGCCAAGGCCATGGCATACTGGGCATGCCTCCATCTGCCTACTGGGGCAGGCTCAGTTTGCTCCTACTCTGAGTCACTCTGTGCATGTACAGGCCTTGGCATTGGTGGGGGGGGGGGTCTGTGTGGCCTTACCCTGTTCTGTTCCTACTGCAGCTGTTTCCACAGGATCATATTGTGTAGCATGGCACATATGATAATTTGGGTACATGTAGCTGGTGAGTACTGCAAGGCTCCACCGGATGTGTCCAGGCACCGGAACCATGACTTGAGCATCCCAAACACATGCTCTATTATGATTCTGGTCTGTGCGTGTGCCTCATTATGGCTGTCTTGTTCGGTTGTGTGTGCATTTCTGGTGGGTGTCATCAGCCACGGTTCCAGTGCATAACCAGCATCCCCCACTAGGTGACCATAAGGGCTGTCCCCATTGGCAAATCTCTGGTACAGCCGCATCAGATGCCAGATGTGGGAATTGTGATAGCTTCCAGGGCAGCAAGCACACACATTCATTATAACGCCCTGGGCATCGCACACAACCTGGCAGTTGATGGAGGGAAGCCCTTGCAGTTGATGTAGACCCTAACCCACTCACCGGGTGGTGCTTTGATGCATATGTGTGTGCAGCCTATAGCACCCACCACCTCAGGGTATTCTGCTATTTGGTAGAAGAGACGCATTTTGCTGGCCAATACCTCACGGGTATTGAGGAAATATATGTGCTCACCAGCATATGCTGACATGGCATCCAGAAACTGGTGGAATACTCTGGATGCTGATGCCTGTGAAATCCCCATGATATCCTCAGTGAAGTACCTGTGACTAGTATACCTAGGCCTACACGTTCCTTGGTATTCACTGGGATGGGTTCCCCTCTGTTAGTTCTGTGTGTCAGGTGTGGCCAGCACAGCTCAACAATTTGCTGTAGGAGGTCCCTGTCCACCCTATAGTGCTCCACTATCTCCAGCTCATGTAGCCCCTGGTAGGTTACCCTGGGTCGGTACACCCTTCTCCGTCTCCTCACTGTAGGTTGGTCCACAGCATTCTCATCCTCACCACCCTCAGCCTCTTCCACATGCTGATGTCTGATAGCTGCTGCAGCCACTATCGTTCTGTTGTTTTTATTTGTTGAAATGTCCCTGCTTGTATACACTGGTGGTGTAGAGTATGTGAGAAAAACCAGAGGAAAGGTGTTTGCATAGTTTATAGTAGTGTTCTGGGCTGGGCTGGTCTGCTGCCTGTGTAATCGGCTAATTCTGATATGTTTCACCTGCCAGCTATGCTAACTCTCCTAGATTACCTTTCTACTGCAGTTTTCCCTTCCCATTGCCTTCCTGTTTAAGTCTAGGGGTGCTCTGCACAAACACAGTGCTCAAATCTGCACTGAGCTACTATTTCCTAGTTTACTTTCTTTTTTCTTCCTTTAAAACCTGGTGTGGGGTGCACACACCCACTTAGGCAATGTAAAGAGTGCTAGGCAGCCTCAGACACACCCCCTTGCTTAACTCTGCTAAGCTAAGGGCAAACCTGAGGCACAGGGCTCCAATCCACTTACAGTATGCCTGACACACACCCCTATGATGTCAACTAACTCCTAGGCTTGCACCAAACTATTCCTGCTCTTACACTGTTGGGTGCTGACTAGCATGCAGGAGAAATCTGAGATTCAGTATCATTTCCCTCATTTGTATAGGATTGCCTGCTGGTGAATAGTTACATGTCCTACACTGAGCCTCCGCCCTTAGCAACCACTATTCACTGGCCATGTTGTCTTCTGACTGCCATTGAGTATAATGGCAAAATAGTGATTTTAGTTAGAATGCTTATTTTAGTTTTTTTATCTTATTTTTTGCCCGGTCCCATTTGCGCGCCACTGCCCTACGCTTAACAGCCGAGATCGGCTAAAAAAAAATAAAAGTTGATTTTTTTTATTTTTGCAACTGTTTTCCATGCCAATGGCCTTATATTTTGCCATTGGCATGCTTTCTACATAATATCCACTCTTTACTGCCAGTAATTTCACATGTGTGACCTGAGGGAACTTTCCATTTATAGTCTATACCGTTTAACAATCCCGCATTTTAGGTGTGTGAATTTCTTGAAAAACACGCGTTTTATGTTCTTGTGGAAAAGAGCATATATTGTTTGTAGGGAATCCAGGAAATCCTTCATTCATTTGGGTCGTATAAAATTGATATCTTGCCTAAGGTATTTGATTCTGATGAAGTCTCTGGATAAGAGATGAAAGCGCTTAATCCGATATCTTTTGTGCTGTGTGTTTTTTAATAAACTGTTGAAGTGAACAGCTGAGACTTGTGGATTTTTGAACTGGACAGCCTCTATTGGATGACTACCTGAAATTCATCATTTGGTGCAGTGTGTGTGTTTTTTGTGGATTACTATGTCTAATAACTCTTCCACTAGGTTAAGCTCTTTATGTGGCATGCCTAAGTTGTTTAATATTCTCGAGACCCATTCAATCCCTTCTTGGTGGGGAATACAGGTGTACAAGTCCTTCACATCAATTGTCATAAAATTATATTCTTTCTTATATTCCAATTCATTGATGTCTTTCAAGAAGGACCACAAGTCTTTACAAATTTGGCTCTCAACCTTTATATATTTTTTCAACGAGTCCACTATTTTCGCACAACCATAAGTGATACTATTACGGGCATCTACTAGTGGTCTCATTGGAGGATTTTCGATGTTTTTGTGTATTTTAGGTACGCCAAATAACAGTGGAATTTTAGGTGCTAACATAGTCATATAATTGTACATGTCCAAATCAATCTTTGCTTCTGTAAACAAAATCACTGATATATACTTTTATTCTTGCATAAGCAATGTTCAATTCATTCCTAAAAACACTAGTATATGTGTCACTATTCAGTATTTCTTTCATTCTCTGTAATCTTCTGTATCCATAATAACTAATCCCCCTCCCTTATCAGGTTTCATAAATCTGAGGGGTAATTTTAAAATGGCATTCAAAACATGTTTTTCTTGTTCAGAAATGTTTCTTTGTTTTTTCCTTATCTTGCTGTTTGCTAAACTGTGTCTTATAACAAGTTCACATGTTTTTTCAAACAACACTACACTATTCTGTAGTGGCGGATTATAAGTACTAGTAACATAAAATTCAAAATTTCTGTGAACATTTGTACCTAGAATAGCTGCTAAGTTGAATTTATGCACAAACAATTTAAAATCAATTAGTGTCTGTGCTAATGGTGCCCTTTCTGCTATAACAAATGCATGACCTTTAGCAAAATGATCAACAAGTGCAGAGTCTATAAATGTCTCTGTACTGTTGTACACTGTAAAGTCTCCTTGTGCATTGGACAGCTTTTTACAGTACCTGATGTTGTTACAGTGTGTGTCATCTGTTACCTCTTCCTCCTGTTGTTGTTGTACCGCTGTTGGTTCCTCCTCCGGGGATTGTAGTTCTGAGCTTGGTGATGAAAATTTACATTATTGTTCATATTATTGTGATTAAGGTTCTCTGTGTTGGTGGAATTATTCTTTTGAAAAATTATTTCGCTTCTACGTACTTCCCCATCACCGTAACTATGCTGGTCATTGCTTCTTTCCTTAACTGGTGTGTGTGGGGGGTTCCTCGGTAACGTGTGGTCCTGAATTTGTATCTGTTCTAAAAGATGTTTCCTTATGTCTCCATACTTGAGAGGATGGTGGTTTAGGATATGCTGTCCCATTTCTATAGGCCAGTTTGTCACGTTGCATTTTCATTTCTTTTGTTAACTTTAATTTGTCCATAAGTTGGTTAATGCTTTCA
The DNA here is from genome assembly GCF_019279795.1 of Protopterus annectens. Taxonomy (NCBI): domain Eukaryota; kingdom Metazoa; phylum Chordata; order Ceratodontiformes; family Protopteridae; genus Protopterus; species Protopterus annectens. The sequence goes on from NC_056736.1 coordinate 503,433,363, forward strand.
AAAGTTCTGTTGTTGTCAAATTTGTAGTGTTCAAAGTCAGAACTACTGGTTATTTCTCTATCAGTTTTCTCTATATCTATGGCTAAAACCTGAAGGTTTGATTGATAATGTTTGGTCATTAATTCAAGGAGTTCTAAACCATGTCTATCAAACATGTTGATTAGGTTACTATGGAACGTTGACCCCTCCTCTAAGCCTGTTGGATACTGCCAAGATCTTAATCCTTTGGGTACTACTTTTTCTTTTACACATTCTTTAAAGTAAGAAACTTCCAACTGTAGTTTCTTATATTTGACCAAAATGTGGTCAAGTGACTTAAGATTAGTGACAATAGAAATATTACCTCCAGCCAGGTTCTCTTGTGTTGTCATATGTTCAATGCTACCAAAATGAACAAGTTCTTGTAACCACGCTGATAAGTTAAGAGTCCCAATAAGCCCTGGGGTATTGTTGTCATCTCTTGTACATCTGACATTACTACCCAAGTTAACTCTGTCTTGTTGATTAGGTGGTGAGCTTGGGTGATTGTTGAATCTAGAATCCATTGAAGAAGCAGAATTTAAGTTCACTCTCTGAAGATTACAGTTAGTTGTTTGTTGACTCAATGTGTTATTGTTGCTAACAATCTCCTTCTCACCTAGGCTGTTATTACCAGTGCTATTCATTCTATCCATTCTTTCCATTAACGTTTCCACTCATTGAGAAAGGAGATTAATTAGTAAGGTTAAATTACCAGTTTCACTATCCTGTGTGCCAGATATTTGTGTACTCTCGCCATTCTCCGCTGCCATGAACACAAACGACAGACAAACCCAAAAACCATTGAAACTAAAACCTTGAATTAGCTGCGGGAAAACGGACTAAGTAGTGCTGCTGCTCCTGGCTTCCTTCACTGACTGTAATATCCAAAATACACAGCCGCTTGTTACTTCAACAGTAAAGATGTTTATTAAGCGGTACCAACTCTAATACACTTTGGTTAATTACAACAGCAAAAAGTAAACGCTTTTCGTTTTCATAAATTCGAAAACTTTTTCAAACACTTTAAACTCCACCCCTTCCATCTATTTATACGATTCATGACGTCACGTATTAAAAGCTATACAAGACGCCTTAAAGTAAAATAGCCTTATAAGGTTATAAAAAATTAAAAAATTCTGTAATGTTCAATTCATTATAAACATTTAAATGCTTTCCAAAAAGTAAAAACAATAAAATTATAACTAAGATCTTTGCAGTACATGTGCTTGTCACCTCGAACCATGAATGTTTTACGGTCACCCTGTCATTGTGTAGATACTTTGTGTCTTCTACGAATATAAAAAATAATGAGTTAGTAATTTTATTGTTTTTACTTTTTGGAAATTATTTAAATGCTTATAAGGAATTGAACATTACAGAATTTTAGAATTTTTTATAACCTTATAAGGCTATTTTACTTTAAGGCGTCTTGTATAGCTTTTAATACGTGACGTCATGAATCATATAAATAGATGGAAGGGGCGGAGTTTGAAGTGTTTGAAAAAGTTTTCAAATTTATGAAAACGAAAAGTGTTTACTTTTTGCTGTTTTAGTTAACCAAAGTGTATTAGAGTTGGTACCACTTAATAAACATCTTTACTGTTGAAGTAACAAGCAGCTGTGTATTTTGGATATTACAGTCACAGAAAAACTAAAGGTATCTGGCTGACTAAGTTTGTGGATTATCACAAGCTGGACATAATCGTTGAGTCCCAAAATGATGTCAACAACCTGCAAGAGGGACTTACACAGACAAATGATTGGTGTTAAGGGCATGGCCTCAAACTTAATGCAAAGAAATAAATGCATAGTCATCCCCTTTGGCAATGGTGATGTCCCTGTAAACTATCATATCGATGGCAACACCTTAAGCATGCAATCAGTGGTAAGAGATCTGGGCACACAAGTGGGCTGCAATCTCACCTTTGACCATCATATATCCACAGTATTAAGAAGGACATTTTATGTAGCACATCTTATAAGCAAGGGCATTGCCTCCAGAAAAAAAAGAAATTACAACCTCCCTGTATGCTTCCCTCATTAGACCAATAACAGAGTATAATGCTCCCCTTAGCATGTACCTCTCCAAGGATCTGCAACAGTTGGAGAGACCACAAAAATTCCTTATAAAGAAAATTCAGGGTCTGCAGCATCTATTCTATGTGGACAGACTAAGAACACTGCCATTATACTCAGTTTCATACAGACTACTCTGAGGGGACCTATACCTTGCATATAAGGTCATTTCAGACCCTGCCTTGATGGAAATGCTGCACCTATGCAAATCTAATGGCACACGAGTCATTCGCTCTAGGGATATCAACCTGGTATGTGACATAAACAGAACCTGTTGGAGAGACAAGTTTGTCTCACAAAGGATTCCCCTCATGTGGAACAAACTCCCTATACAGATTAAACAATGCCTGTCATTGTCCCTATTTAATAGTAATTTGGATGACTGGATGGGGAACAGGAAATACACCCTGGGAGTTCCACTGGTGTCCTTCTTGGACAAGGGAAATAGGTGCTGAGTTTAGTGTCTGCTCAAATCAGACACCCTTGGGTAATGGGGGTTATATTTGACTGAATTTAGCATCTGCCCAAATCTGACATCCTTGGGTAATGGGTCTAAATTTGGCTAGGCTTATAAATGCCCTAGGGCCAATAGCCCAGTAATATCCTATGATCCTATGATCAGAAAGAGAAAGCCTCAAAGCACACGACTCATAACAGCAGTAAAGTCAATGTAAGTGTGCAACCTTTATTATATGAACAAATGTGTAAGAAGATAAACTGCCTGCATACTGTCAGTCTTGTCTCTAACCACTCTGTGCATCAGACATATGATGTGCAACTCTAAATCAAAGCCAAATGTTCAAAGCCTATGGCACAGTCATTATTATTTTGGGGTGCAGTAGACCTAGGATGAAACTGAAGTAGTGAGTGTGTGTGAGTAAGAAACAAAGAACATTCGTAAAAGTATGAAATATCTCAGGGACACTTACAGAAGATATATCCCAAACAGTGTTAAGGTTATTTTATCCTGCATGTTTGGAGTTCGGCAAAGGCAATTTTTGTGAAATGTGTGTGCATGTCTGCATGAACACAATCAAGCTTTGTACTAGCTCTATGTCCTTCCATGAGGGGTAGGTGTGAGCCATGCATGGTAGAGTTGTCTGCTAAGTGTTGTTACTCCAGATCATGTGAACTGCCTCTGCCAGGAGTTGCACTGCCACTTCCATGTTCCCAGTTCAAAGAGGGGGTGCTACCTGAATGAGAGAGATGTCTGTTGGACAAGCTCTCCCCACAACTACATCTAGGACCAATAATCCATAACCTACCACATGTGAGTGTGGACATGTTACCCACTGATGGAGCAGTGAAAGTAGTGCCAGTACAGGAGGGGACATCTGGCATGACCATATCGGCTAACACCAGAGGATGTTGCAGCTCTATGCACACGTGGATGCCAGCCCTCCTACAATGAATGTACAATCACAGACACTGCCCAATCAAGTGGGTCACTCATTCTATCCAATTAGTCACCCACATGGTTGAGGCAGTCATTCAATAACAAATAACACATAACTATGAAGTAACCACATTAACTTGGAAAGTGCAGCAAGAACTGGCATACGTGCAGTACACCAGCAGTGAATTTTTAAAATTCTATACATCACAAAATTCCTTTTTCCATTTCATATTGAAATACATTCAAAATATGAACATGTAAGCAGTGTGTATAGAGAACAAACATAACTTATAAAATAATGCAGTGATTTGTAGAACAATCTCCTCCAAGTAACTAGCAGTAATGTTCTGTAATGCATTTTATGAAAATGCAAATGAGGTGTGAAATCATTAGCATTTCTGAATACCAAAAATTCATTGCATGTATGGGGATGTAAATATGGTGTAGGGAGCTACACAATGGCAGGCACATGCCCTAGGACTGTAGGGGAGAACAATGACAATTGTTAGCTGCTAATGGCTTGCAAGTGTTACTGACTACTCTGACTACAGCACACAATATTGAAGTGAATGTTTTCTTTGAAGTGTTTGTATCATGCAGAGAAGATTTACAATAAAAAGTATGAAAGCACCTTGAGAACTATGAGAACAATCTTAACAAGTCTGATATCCTTGTACTAAGTGCACACTGTCCATCCTCTGCTTAAAATCGGTCTGAAATGCTGATTACCTGTATTACACATTGAAAAAAATGCAAATAAATGACCACGATATTGCTTTTCTGTAGTTAAGCTGAACTAAAAAAGAGGGGAATATGCTCAGAAAATAAAGAGAAGAAATAGCTGGCAGTGTTGGCAAACTGACAGTAAAACAGTGTGGGCTATTATTAGCATAAAGTATTTCTCAATATCACATTGATTTAGAAATCTTTAGGAAAATGAGAAAGGAACAGTTTCTAATTCTGTGTTGGTGGCAAAGAGGGATAAAAAACACAAAAGTGTACACTGTTATTGCACTGAGTTGAGGGTTCAATTCTAGATAGTGTGCCATCTGACAAAATTAATGCATATGATCAGGATATAGCATACACAAATCTAGGAAACTTCACAATCCGGCATTTTCGTTATTATAGACCGATAATTGTTAATACTGGCAACTTTTTTTATTTTTTATTTTTTTTTGTGTGTGTGTTCCTCATTTGTGTGGATTTCAGCAATGTGTACTGTGGACTGGCAACATTTTGAGGCAGTGAACGAGAGTCCACTGCCCAAGGTACAAACTGAGAAATATAATTTGTCATGACATTAATAGCACTTTTTACAGTGGCACTGCTGAGCTTTGCTGCAGCACTCTGAAGAGCAGTAAGAGAAGAAATTGTACATTGCATTTGAGTATTAGTGTAACACATGGGTTAAATGAAATGACTTTAAAGAAACAGGAAAGGGGATGCAAGATCTGAATCCAGCATGAAGCCCCATGCTTTTTGGAATGTTTGCAGCAGGTGTGCAAATGCAGATTGTGTTTTGTTTTGCGTAATAACAATTGTTATACATGCTTTTTTGCCTGTGTAATTTCCACACTGCTTAGCAAAGTGCAAACATGGCTCAAGAGTGAAAGAAAGCATGAACAATTTAATTTCTGCAACTTCCATTAGCTCAAACAGTTTTAGCACCAGTACATGGTATTTCTAACAAGCGAGTGATGTGCATGCAGAAGCTATAAATGCAGTGCCTTTGACTCATTTACATATTTTCTCTGAGGTTCAAATCCAGAAATTGTGAAGGGAATACTGAAAGTATTATGTCAGATGTATGTTTTACTTTCATCAGAACATCATGTACTTTTTTCCTGTTTCTTGCCATGTGAACATGCTTGCTGCTGAGCAGCATGTAATCAACATTGTCTGCTTAAGGAAAAAAGTTAAGTATTTTATTGCGGGCAGTCTTCTGAAGTGCAAATGCACTTAGCTGCAATGCATGGAAGTCAGCCCTCTGGACAGTATTGATTAAGGAACATCCATCTGCTGTGCAACTGTTTCAGTGGCACAAGGTATAAGTGCACTGACGTTAGATATAAAACACAGGCAGTCCAGGATTCAAGTCCAGACAATACTCATCCCTTACATAGGGTGTCACAATGCAACTTCTAACACTTTTTTAGGAAGTTAACAGTACATACAGATAGCTATCATAATTATGTTTATTTCAAGAACTATCTCGTAAATACTTTCATAAATAAATATTTCTAAGTAGCATTTCTCATTAATGATTTAGTTATGAAGCACAGTTGAATGTGTGTGTAATTGTTTAAGTAGGATAATTATAATAATGAATTTAAAATGCACTTGCATTTCTTTGATGGGCAGAATACTTAAATGAACATCATCCTCTTCTCACATAGCCCAACTCTATGCTTAAGGCTGTATGTGTAGTGAAGTATGTATGCATGCATCATACCCCAACTTGTATTAATCAGATCATAAAAGTCCATCTGTCTGACACAGATTCACAGACAGTAATAATGACTAAATCAGGGGAATGCATTTCACAAGACTTCCTAAAGTCACACACATACAGGCCTGTCTGAAGTATAATAAATACACCACTGGAATAGCCAACAACAGAGGAGGACCAAGAATTATTGTAAACAAATGTTTATTACTTGCTTTCATCAGAGACTTCTTCAGAAAACAAACACATGTATTCACTTATACTTCGTTTAAATACTAAAGAACACCAATGAAAAATACACACCAAGTATGACATCATACAAGTACAGCCGAAAGCGCTTACATTAAAACAGTTTTAAAATCCTTATTGCTACCAGCTTTACTGTTTTCAGTTTTAACAAGTTTGTTCGTGTTACAGTTGAGAAATATGGCAGTTTGTTATTAATAGAAGAAAGTCTCATTTTCCCCCTATTCTACTGTTTCCCTTGTTAACAACATGAAAAATAAGACCATAGAGAGTGAGGTGTATTGTAATCTGAGCATGACTGGATTCTCCTCATATTCAAAACATCATAAAGGGCAATTGGAAAATCTTGAAAGGGAATCAAGATCTCTTTAAAGTAGTCGGTTCTAGACCACATTTTGCATATAAGAAGCATTGCAATTTAAAATTCTTACTAGAAAATTAAGAAATGTCAACCATGAGCAGACTTGTCAGTGTTAATAGACCAACTGGCATGTTTAAATGTGGTATGCCTGTAGATACATTTTAGAGGGACCATACATTTATTTGGCATGTTTACCTTACACCATCAAAGTTCCTGGTCATTTTAATTGTAGAAGTAAGGGGTTAGTGTACATAGGAGTAGGGGATGGGGATTTTAAAACAGAATTAGAATAGAGAGAAGCTATGTGGCAGATTAAACTAAATTCTGCTCAATAACCTGGTCTAAATTATGTTGTGAATATAAAATGTTTTTTTAAAAAATCGTAGGGTGTATTTGAAGAAGTAATTAAATAATGTTTTTACTTTCAGCACAATTTTAACTCATTCAATTAACTTGTATGATGTCATAATTGGTGTGTATTTTTCATTGGTGTTCTTTAGTATTTAAACCTGATGTGTAAGTGAATAACTGTTTGTTTTCTGAAGAAGTCTCGGACAAAAGCGAGTAATAAACGTTTGTTTATGCTAATTCTTAGTCCTCCTCTGTTGTTGGCTATTCCAATGGTGTATTTATTAGTTGTGGTTTTCTGGAATTTTGAACCTTTTCAGTGTTCCTATATAATGTATATCTCCATTCATACTTAATGCAGTCTATCTGTAATGAACATGGATGAAAGGGAGTTTTCTTGTAGCACTGACAGTCACCTTGATTGTAATGTATGCATTATTTCTTCCTCAGATTTGATTCCCTCATTGGTCAGCTAACTTTTTATAGTGTTTAATTCCAGACAGTTATGTACCAAGTCATCCTATTTAACACCAAGGATAATAATCAAAGTCATTTAGCCGTATGAAAAAGTGTGAAACGTTGCTTGATAAAATACCTTCCTCCTTGTTTGCTTTCCATCATGCAAATGCAGTTAGCATAGCTGTGTGCATTTATGCAGTAGCTGTTAAGTGGAAGATTGTAATTGTAATTAATTGAATTCTGCAGTCCTGGCTATAGTGTGAGATAATAGTGCTAAATTTAGAGCAGAGAGGTGGGGTGTTGAGGAGATCAGAAATTTTGTGCACTCCTCATGAAGCACTATAGTTAAAGGCTACTGCAGGGGCTACACTGGGTCTCAGTATAAGACTGAGGCTGGAAACAGGATAGCCAAGGCTGTCTCCAGTGCAAATGGTATCCCAGACACTGGGAGTGAATTGTCATCACCACTATAGTGACCTGAAACGGCATATGAAGGACCTCCTTAGCCGATAGGAGAAAGAGTTTAGAACTGCCAACATCCTTCAGTTGTGTAAGTATACTGACTCATCTGTATTAAATAATACAAAAGCAGTACCCAGCCAAGACTCTCTTCTTCTGTGTTTTACAGCTGCTGAACTATTGCAGTGAACTGTGAGGCACACCAAGAGAGGTTAACTTGCCTCAGAGAGGCATGGGGTATGTATGAATCAGGTCTTACTGTATGCATAATAACTGTTGTAGTTGTATGGAATATGGCAGTACTGAAATAAATAGTTGTATTTATGATATCATAGCAGTGTAATTGATTAATGGGAAAACAGAGTTAAGACCTTCCTATCATGTCTGGATATGGCAAAGTTGTACAGTCTGGATATATACAGCTATTTATTTTCTGAAATTGCATAGTCATAAGGTATGCCATGAATCTAATTCTGTCTCTTTTTTGTCTCAATCCACTCCTTCTTTTTCACTTTTTACTTTTTTTTTTTTTGGGGGGGGGGTATTTTTTATTGCTTAACAATATTCTGTTTCATACATTTCTGCTTTGAAAAACTGACATGCAGCATAGAGATGTACACCAACTACTACAGATTGGCCAACCATCCCTCCACAGGTTGCAGCAGTGACACCCAGCACGTCAGGGTCCAACCTGTCAGCACTGCCTCCACAACCGTGGCTCTACCTGCCCCATCTGCATCAGGTCATTCTGCTCTGGCAGCTGGTGCATTAGTACCCTCTGGGAGTAGTATTGGTGAAGGTAGTGATTTTCTCACACTCCAAGAGCTGACATGGCTGGTGGAGGGTATAATGCAAAGGGGCTTTAGTGGCTGAATTGGCCTTGTAGAAACAGTGCTTCATCATATTGCCAAGATGATGCCACATCAAGCACTGACACAGGAAAATGAGACAGTGATGACAGTTCTAAGGGTGAGGACTAAATTCTTACTGTTCTCAACCTTGATATGAGTATGCCTCTGATGACCCCTACTTATTCCCAGCCATCATGTCACCCAACCTTTGGTGTCCATCACCATCCTTGTCTGCCTTGTTTGTTCTGTATATCTGCTCCTGCTTCCTCACCTAACCTTCCTACCTGACCCTCACATTCCTAAGTAAAAAAATGGGCATCTGTCTGACAAAAAAATAATGACCCATACAATGACCCATACAATGACCCATACATAGCTCTCCACTTCACCGATGTGCCTTCTTGATACATGTGACTTGCTACAATTAGCTGTGCAACATTATTGTGCTGTTGATACATACCCTTGGTGTTATGACAATCCAAATTCAGCAAATCGTGGCTACAGTTCTACATTTATGTTATGAAGAAGTGGATAGCTATGGTTCTCTTCCACTACCTTCCTGCAAATTCCTGCATTCTGTCCCCTTTTCCTCCCCTCTGCTCCCACCCCCATTTCACCACTTACCTTTCAACCCCATTTTCATACATTTAATCTGGTCAAAAATAGAATTCTGTGCAACACACATGGCCATAAATCACTCATAAGAAAGCCTTCACTTTTTTCCCTCAGAATATGATCAATGTTGGCATTGTGCACCAATGTCAAGTGATGGTGATATCTGTTTATGTCCTTTGGCAAAACCTGGTCAGTTGTTTCCATTACCCACAGTAGTCCGGTTATCCTCACACAAAGATGCTTAAACATGCTGCACTATTGGAATGCAGAGTAAAGGCAGCGTAAAGGAAATCACTGGCAACAGTTACTTTAACAGTAATGTGACTATTGGATGCAGCCAAGTGCAGCATCTTCTGTACAGTGCTAACATATATCAGTTGTCTGAAGATTCAGTTTTAACCATGGCATCAAGGGTTCAATTCCAGATGTATGTCACATTATTTCATACTGTGATGCTGTACATCTATAAATGACACATATCTTACATTTTATCCAGTTAAGCATTTGTCAACACATCCATGACCATAAGGAAGATTTAGTAAACCATCTTATCTTTATTGTACTCATATCTTCATCTGGTTTTGTCTGTCCTACAGCTTCTTGATCCCAGATGCATTGCTTAATGATACAGCATTACTAATGAATACTGAGGACACACCATAAAGACTGACATTAATGAACCATAACACCACCCTTTCATAAGTGTCTGTATGTATATCTGTCTCTGTCTTCACCCCCCTCTCTCTCTCTCTGTCTCTCTCTCACCCCTTTGTACTGTTGAATATTCATTAGGCTGATGATGTAAATGTCATGTTATGGCATTTTCAGTCTGCAATTACTTAGGTGAAGAATCAAACCTACATCTTTGATTGGCTGAATAGGTTATCACTGTTCCTTCAAAGGTGTGATTTTGTCCTATATGAAATATGCTTTCCTTGGTGGGGTGTTGAGATAATTATCAAGCCTATAAACGTAATCTTTTTGTTTTGATAACTGGTCAAATCCATCATTAGATGAAACTCTTACTGCCTGTTTTTATGTGTCATTGCTGCGAATGAGTTGCCTGTATATCTGCCTAAGCCCCTTCTGTTTGATCAGTTGTAGTACTCAGCATTTGCATGAGGTCTGGCAACTGTAGTATGTGATGCTAAATGGCATTTCAGGTGTTACTGCAAAATGCAGTGAGTGTCTGCCTTACACTGCATTGTACCCCCAGTTAACATGATTCTCTTGAGGCATATATTGAATGTAGTAGGTATAAAATATTATTTCATAGGTATTACACACACAATTTAGCCAAGTAACATATTTAAAATAGTCATTACTAGGTATTTTTAAATTCATGAGAAAAAGTTAATATACTAATCACATTCTGATGCAATTTGTAAAACTGATCTGTTTACTGGAGTCAAACCCCCTGCTTTAACTCTACTTTTTCATTTAGCTCAGTGACTTTACCCCTTTTGCCACAGAGAAAACTAGTTGGATTTTCTTCACTAAGTACTGTTCAGAGTGCTGACTGCCATGTATCACTGCTAAGCCTCTTTGCCCTGTAGAAGGTATAGAAATTATAGCTTTTCACATTTTCATTTGGCTGACAACTCTGTTCTGTATGCAAACGAAGAAGGCAAACACAACTTTTAATTTTTGAAATGAGCTTTGGAGCTAACATGGAAAGGTATAATACAACATTACTCTTTAGGAAGAGATTTGTAACAAATTAATAACGCTAGTGGATTATATTACTTCATTACATGGAAAATGTTTAATTTACTTATGTGAAATGCAGTAAACTGTGCTCTTAACTAACCATTTCATGCTGCACAGTTTGGTCCGCACTGCAGCACTGACACTTACAAATGATATACAACCACGTACAGCCTTGAAGCACATAGATCATTTTTGTATCCCTCCTGCATTGGAGCATTAAGTATTGCTTGGTATTGATAGTCCACATTGCCCATACATGAGCATATATGATTGCTAACATCTCTACCATTCAGTTAAACACCATCATCATAACCTGATGATCCAAGAATGATTCATTGTCCATCCTATCCATTCCAGTGTTAATTCTGATTCAGTAGCTTTTTTGGAGCAAAAGGAAGCTACACAAACCTCAATCCTTCCATTTGTGTTAAAGAAGGCACTGCCAATAAGGGACAGGTCGAGCAGTATGAATCAAAGAGGGAGAATGCGATTACAGCAGAGAGAATGAGTGACTCCTGCATATATGAACACCAGGAGCAAGAACCAACAAAAAACTTGGTAATTAATATATCTAGCTTTTCTTTAACTGATGCACAAGTCTCGTTGTTAAATAGAGGCCTGAACTTTATTCCAGCACAGAAAACAGTATTAACTGATTTATTAAAAGAGCTGAAGTTATTTTCTCGTAACCTAACACTTAAAACCATGTTTAAAAGAAATGTATTTGATAATATGTTTAAACAACCTAGTGCCTTTGTACCCAAGATACATCCCACAGTTGAAACTTTCACTAATGTGTGTGAACATGAAATTAGAGAGATGCATGCTAAAAATCTTCCACCTAGATTTTATAACTTGAGTAAATCAGAAACTGAAGCACTGTCAGAACTAAAGGATTCTCACAGCATTGAAATTAGGCCTGCTGACAAGGGGAGCAGTGTAGTAGTAATGGATAAGGTTTTTTATTACAAGAAAATGATGGAACTTTTGAATGATACAGATACTTATGTTGAACTAAATGAGAGACAAGTACAAGGTATAATTGACAGGATATCTGTATATATTTTTGACTTATTGATTACTAATTATGTATCAGAGGAATTGTTTGACTACTTTCCGATAGAACATCCAAATATACCCATTATTTATGGTCTACCTAAAATTCACAAAGACATCACACAGCCCCCTATGAGACCTATTGTATCCAGCAAAGGATGGGCCACAGAAGCCATCTCAATTTATATTGAACAAAATTTTCAAATAGTCCTAAAATCATGTGAGACTATACTAAGGGATACAAAGGCATTTCTGCGACTGTTATATAATAAGACCAGGAATATTAATAGAAATTATATGTTTGTGACAATGGATGTCACTTCACTGTTCACAGTGATACCGAATAAATGGGGTATTAAGAAAATACGTGATATTCTGACCTTGAAACAAGTTTTTCAAAGCACTAAGATTAATTTGATATGTGAGTTGCTTGATATTGTCCTAGAAAATAATGTCTTTATATTCAATGACAAGTTTTATCTACAGAAAGTTGGTGTAGCAATGGGCACGGCTTGTGCTAACAGCTACGCCAACTTAGCATTGGCTGCATGGGAAAAGATCATGTATTAAGTGCTAGCAATAAATATGCTGGCAAAATTGTATGGTATATACATTTTGTAGATGACGTCTTCCTGTTATGGGATGGTACTAGTGAAGAGTTGCAAGAGATGGTGGAGTACTTACATAGCACCACTGAATTTTTAAGATTCACTAGCCAACATTCCAGGGACTCTATTGAGTTCCTAGATGTTTTGGTTAAGAAGACAGCATTAGACGAACTTACAACAGGGATGTATAGAAAATCTACATGGAGAAATAGTATCTTAAATAAGACTAGTATGCATCCAACATTTGTACACAAAAATGTAGTGAAAGGACAATATGAGAATAAGCCGCTTACATAATACAGATGAAGGCTTTGTGAAGACAATGACTATATTAGAGAAAGACTTCTTAAACAGAGGTTATAGTAAGAAAGACATAAATGAAAGCTCTAAATATACCATTGAAAATAGGGATGGGAGATGTAAACCGCTCTTCTCAAATACTATAGTAGATGTTAAAAGCAAGGAAGGTCATGATTTTAAAGTTAGATTCCCTATAACTTATTCAAGTGACATCAGAAGGTTCTGTAATATTTTGAGAAGAATTGGAATGTTTTATTGTCGGATCCTGACTTGAGAGAATTGTTAGAAGATAGACCCAGCTTTTCTTTTAGAAATAAGAGGTCCTTAAAAAGGCAACTCTGTTATAAATCCAGAAACAATGAAAGAATGATCCTATCTGATAGGCAGGGGACTTTTCCTTGCAGAAATTGTACAGCATGTGACTATTTATATAATAAATCTACATATAAACATCCTACACTAGGATTTATAATTGATATAGATTTTTATGCTGACTGCAGAACACAAAATTTGGTTTATTTCAGCTTCTGCGCTGTCTGTCATGCCTTTTATATAGGCAAAACCAATAGGTGTCTAAAGGAACGTATCCTTGAACACCTTAGAGATATAAGAAATAAAAAAGACACAAGTGCTTTAGCAAAACATGTGGAAGAAGAAGAAGATAGGAAACATATTTTTAATTTCATGGTTTTAGAAATAATAAATAAAAGTAAGAGGGGAGGTGATATAAGGAATAAGGTAGAGGAAGCCGAACAAAGATGGATTTTACTACTTCAGGCAGATAGGTCTCCTGGACTGAACAATGCTGTTTCCTTGAAACCTTTTTTTAAAATCCAGACCACTAAAACATTAAGTAATATGGATTATTACATAAAATGTGTCTGTTATATGTATATTTTATTTCATCTTATGCAGAATATAAGGCAAATTAATGTACTGATGTATAAAATTTTAATTAGTTTATGTCATAGTTCTATATGTGTTTTCATTGGTTGAACCATATTTTAAATACCAATGTTTTAACTGTTTTTATGAGTCTGAAGAAGTGATCAGCTGACTTAGATCGCGAAAGCGCTTACTCTTGTTTAATAAAGTGGTGTGAAACTGCAAGTGAACCATTTCTTACCTTGACTACTACATCTCAGTTACAACTTTTGGTTTTATAAAGGGCACTACTGTGAAGCTGCAAGTGATTTATTTCCTGACGTGGATTATTCCATTTTTATCTTCAGCTGTGGTCTAACCATTGGTCTTTTCATTTTTTTCGCTTGAGGTGTATACCAAGCATTTATCCAGCTTTTGTTTTCTTTCACGTGTAATTTGTAAAACTGATCTGTTTACTGGAGTCAAACCCCTGCTTTAACTCTACTTTTTCATTTAGCTCAGTGACTTTACCCCTTTTGCCACAGAGAAAACTAGTTGGATTTTCTTCACTAAGTACTGTTCAGAGTGCTGACTGCCATGTATCACTGCTAAGCCTCTTTGCCCTGTAGAAGGTATAGAAATTATAGCTTTTCACGTTTTCATTTGGCTGACAACTCTGTTCTGTATGCAAACGAAGAAGGCAAACACAACTTTTAATTTTTGAAATGAGCTTTGGAGCTAACATGGAAAGGTATAATACAACATTACACTTTAGGAAGAGATTTGTAACAAATTAATATCGCTAGTGGATTATATTACTTCATTACATGGAAAATGTTTAATTTACTTATGTGAAATGCAGTAAACTGTGCTCTTAACTAACCATTTCATGCTGCACAGTTTGGTCCGCACTGCAGCACTGACACTTACAAATGATATACAATCACGTACAGCCTTGAAGCACATAGATCATCATTTTTTTATCCCTCCTGCATTGGAGCATTAAGTATTGCTTGGTATTGATAGTCCACATTGCCCATACATGAGCATATATGATTGCTAACATCTCTACCATTCAGTTAAACACCATCATCATAACCTGATGATCCAAGAATGATTCATTGTCCATCCTATGTTTCACAAGTGTGTGTATATATTATTGATCCTAACATTGCAGTTACTCCATCCCATCAACAAATATGGATTTGGACAAAACATTCAACATCACAGAATGATAAGCTAATCCTATCCACACTGCATCGTCACAGTGCAAATATCAGACATCTGAGGTAGCACTTGCATTAAGTACTGTCTCCTCTAGATTGCATAGCTAGATAGGTAGGGAGTTCTAATCTCACAGCAGTCAACTTGTGTATGTGTATGGAGATGTATAAATATGGCCTTAAAATATTGGTGGCTTCAATAAAGCAGTAGCCTGGAAATAACATTTCACTTCAGGGTGAGTGCATATCAGTATCAGACCCTTTCTCCCAGCATCATCTTCTCTGCAACACAACACTGATGTCATCCTCTAGAAAGTGTACTCACCCACTATGAAAGTCAGTTTTCTGCACTGGTGCTTGCATTCTGTACTATCTCCTCTAGATTACATAGCTAGATATGTAAGGGTTTCTAATCTCACAGTAGTCAACTTGTGTTTGTATGTATGGAGTTGAGTAAATATGATTTTAAGTACTAATATCCTCAATAAAGTAGTACCCTGCAATTAATTTTATACTGCAGAGTAACTGCACATCAATGTCAGACCCTTCTTCCAGCATAATCTTCTCTGCAACTCCACACTGATGTTCATAAGTTCATAGGTTGGTACTCGGCTATCAACCCTAGGGTCTATACAAGCCTAACCATAACAATTCCCTGGCTATTTCTTCTCACAATATTTACTTCACTGAACCCCTGTCTAGTAGGGTGACTGACTTGATCCCCAGGGTGAATTTCCTATCTCCCATCCAATCGTTAAGGTTCCTTTTGAAGAGGGCCAAAGAGGCACTCTGCTTGACATGTATGGGCAGTCTGTTCCAGATTCTGGGGAGTCTCTGGGTCAGGAACCAATCCCTCCAGCATGTTTTGTTCATTGTGATGACAAGATTTAGATCCCTGGAGTGTGTGGCTCTGAGGGATTGGGATTTCTTTAAGTGTATCATGTCTAACATCTCTGGGTTTGACATGACCTTGTATGTTAAGCAGAGATCACCTCTGAGTAGACAATATGAGACAGAGTATAGCTGGAGTTTTATTAAATGTTCAGCATAGGGCATCTGCTTTAGGCCTGTGATTCTTTTAGTGAGGTATTTCTGCGGCCTTTCCAGTTGTTGCAGATGTCTTCAGAGGTACATACCAAATGGGGCGTTGTATTCTAAAATGATGTCATCTAGATGTCATCATCTAGAAAGTGTAGTTACACACTATAAAAATCAGAGTTTGTCAGTAGTGCTTGCATTAAAGTACTGTGTTCTCTAAACTGCATAACTAGATAGAGGGGGTTTCTAATCTCATGGCATTCTTCTTATGTATGTATGTATGTATGTATGTATGTATGAAGTTGTGTAAATTCAGTATTAACTACTGCTGGCCTCAATAAAATAGTTGCCAGGAGAAAATTTTATAATGTAGAGTGAGTCCAGATCAAGGCCAAATCCTTCTCCCAGCATCATCTTCTCTGCAACACCACACTGATGTCATCTTCTAGAAAGTGAAGTCTCACAGTATAAAAGTCAGATGTCTGTAGTCATGCTAGCATTAAGTATTCTGTCCTCTAGATTGCATGGCTAGTTAGATAAGGGGTTCTAATCTCACAGCAGTCAGCTTGTGTATGTATGAAGTTGTGTAAATGTGACATTAACTACTGCTTGCCTCAATAAAATAGTAGTCTCAAGCAAATGTTACACTCCAGAGTGAGTCCCCATCATTAGCAGACCCTTCTCTCAACATCATCTTCTCAGCTGCACAATGCTGATATCATCCTCTATATAGTGCATTCTTACACTATTGAATTCATTCAGACCTCTGTGGTAGCACCTGCCTCAAATAGTGTCCCCTAAATAGGTAGGGGGTTCTAATCTCACAACAATCAATTTGTGTATGTGATGATGGGGCCATTGCATCACTGGTGGAGTAATTCAACAGATGTGCTTATTTGACTCCCACTTGTGAGAAACATTTACTCAGATCAATCCCCGTTTCACTCTGTCCACAAATGCATGCTGTCTGCAACACACTGATGATGTCATCATTTCAATAATGCATTCTCATATCACTGAAATGAGACCTTTCCTGTGGCACGTGTATAATACACTTGTGTGTAAATTGTGTCAGTCAATAGATATGGAGTTGGAATACAGCAGTGAGACATTCCTGATTGTGTCTGTGTGAATGTAAATGAATGCAGGAGTGTATTACACCTCTTAGTATCAACAACATTTAGAAGTCGACATTGCTGTACAAGTTGTTTTTGCACACACATCTCTTTTGCATCACACAGCTGATACTGTCCTTTCAAAGATGTCATGTGGCTTGCATGTAATCAGACTTCTTTTGTGACGTGCTTATAATACACTTGTGTGTAGATTCTGCCAATCAATGGGTAGGGAGTTTGCATACAGGAATGACTATCATTTGAGATTCTGTGCTTCTTCCCCTTACATTGCAGAACATTATGCAAATACATGTATAAGGTATATCTATACAGGACACTTGTGCTGTGCAACCACTTTTTATTAGAAACATGAAGTTAATGCACAATGATGATGTCATCCATTGAAATGTACAGTGTCCCAGTCATCAAATAAATCTGTAGTTACTCTTGTGTTTCAGCAAATGTTCATAAGCCTGTGATGTTAGCAATACAGCTCAAATCCTGACATCACAGCTTACAGTCATTGTACTTGCCATTAACAGTGTTGTCATCAACATGTGCTTTGTTTATGTGTAGATGTTGTTTCCTGTTACAAGTGTTTATTCTACATTTGCTTTGGAAAGGCTGTATATAGCTTTCAACCTTCCATCTCTAAAATGAGGAGCACTAGCCCTCATGATGTGGAACAAATGGGCAAAATGTGGAACACATACTAATGGCTAACTAACAACTTCGACTAGGAAGGTCATGAGATGGTTAAAATATGCTGGTTTTACTTATAAAGAAGATATTTTAACGAATTAATATGATTCATTTCTATTTACAATGGATTTCACTAAAAATAAATTCCTAACACTGAATGTGTGATAGAGTCTTTCAATGTGGAACATTTGAGGAACTTGGAGGAGCATTAACTTTTTAAGACCCCAAATGAGGTACGTTCCTTATAATGAGGTACACTTGAGAGGTATGAGGCTGTACTTAAAATTGCTCCTGTTATTGGTATACATTGGCATTCCATCACAGTTGTAGTGAAGTACCTCCTCAGGACTGAGGATATGAGACTATGTAATGTATGTTATTGCCTAAGTAAGACGTGTTCCAATATAAGATCATATCCACATTGTACATAATTCTTGTTCTACCATCAGAGTGACAACAACAGGGGGCTACATGTGTGTTTGAATATACCTAGCAACAGGCAGTATTGTCTGACATACAGCAAGATTCTTTCTGAGTAACTACAGGGTTATATATTCCTTGATTCATACAGATGATATAATGTTTTTACATAACCACACATATGTCAACTGGCAATGCACTTATACCATGGCACATTCATTGATCCCACTATAGTGTTGATTTTCTCAATACTTAGGCAAGTGTTCTAGAGTAGCATTGACTGACTGTGAGCATTTGTGTCCTTAACAGCTGTGCAAGAAAGACACCCCCCTAATTATACTTTGTACATATAGAGTAGCAGATGTCTCCCACCTTAATTTTAGAAGATAAGAATGTGGGCACAGGACAGTTGATTGAATAACTTTAAATAGGTGGAGTTCAACATGTGTGATAGTTCTATTGTGGCAAATGTGATCAATATAAATATTGTTATTTGCAGTTGTGCAGCTTGATGTTCAGTTCTAACATAGGGTTTAGTTTTGTGTGAACCTTCTGATGTCACACAACAACCATTACATCACGCCAGTCTTATCCCTTGATATTTTGCATGAACACATGTGAACATAGCTTAGGATTTCATGGTAGTAAACATTTGTTCAGCCAATGTCATGGTGAAAGGGCAACTTTGGCACATGCATTGAATCCCATGGTGTACACAGGTGTGCTCCAGTTCTTGGATGGTATAAGGTTTACAGACATACAGAAAATTCTTCCTTGACCATGGAACACTGATACAGAACTGATCACAACTGTGAGCACTTGAGCATACTCATTTAATTGCCATCCATCTAACATGCTGATATGACATTCATTATCAGGGGCCTTTCTTAATTCACACATTCATTTTATTTGTTTGTAACAATACCCATTGCTACCTCCTGTGGCAGATGCTGACAATACACAGCTCTGGAGAATAAATTGCACTATAGTGTAGTGTTTACATCTGTTCTTATCTGTCTGCATAATAATTGTGAAAGGCAGAAGTGCCTTAAGCAAGGGTACTATGTATGTCACCCTCTGCATCCACATTTGTAACATATTACACACCTACTTATCGGATGCATAACTATTGCAATATTAAAGTGCATAATCCACTTCAAGGGTGATCATCCTCATAATCCACTTCAAGGGTGATCATCCTCATATATATATATATATATATATATATATATATATATATATATATATATATATATATATATATATATATATATACACACACATATATGTGTGTGTTTGTTAGGTTTATTTTTGTGGCTAACAGTTAATATACAGGTCAATGTTAATAAAGAGGGGATGGGTTTGATTCTTGTAAAAGGAGATTGTGGCTTCTGAGCCATTATGATTTTCCAACATGTTATATAGATGGAATGCATGCAGTACAAATATCCCATAATGTATATACTGTCCTTGTGAACTATCTTAGTTGAGCATTTCATTGAGATTCATATGTCATGTTATTCCCCTTTCTGACAATTTTAATTTGTGTTACCGTCACATCCTATAGTATCATATGTCTGCTTTTTTACTGATATTTCCTCTGGAAGTGTGACCACCATTAATTAATATGACATACATACTGCAAAATTTTAGTATTACAAAATTGTCTTTGTGACATAAGTACATTCACACCAATTATCTTAATAGATTGTGAACATTTATCCTCACCTCTTACATATTTTTGTATTCATCTCTTTGATTTCTATGTGCATTGTCCTCAGTCCACTTTTACTGTTTAAAAACCATTTCCCCTCTCCTGCTACTTATTTCTGTATTCATATGCATGATTATGTGCACAATACACTCTGCAAACATTCCCTGCCTGTGTACAGCTTGCATTATTTGCCTTATGTAGCTCTTCATGCTGTCCACGTGAGCACACTTAACAGGTTTGCCCATAGTGAGGCTTGTTTGTTTACTGTGTGTGGTCTTGCTGCTCAACACATTGTCCTGGCTGACAACACTGTTTCTGGCCATGAAAAACTTGTTTGTATTTGCACATGCGATTAGCACTGCTGTTCACCACTCTAATATGTAAACATCGTATAAGCATCACACAAAGTCTGCATGATTCTTCATGAATCTCTGCCAGTGTGTATTGATGAAAAGCCTCTTCAGATCTGAATTCTTTTTTAAAAAAAAAAAAATGTTTTTATTTGATTTTACATATTCCAACAATAATTCAACAATTTGGAGCAAAAATAAAACAAAACTATATACGAAAGTCCATAACAAGAATTATATACACAAAACAATTAGTACTTTTCTATTATATCATGACCCCCCATTAATATTCCAAAATGTGCATGCTGATTGGTCAGCATGCACGTTGTAAATCCGCTTATATTAATGGAGAAAGGTCCGGTCACCCGGACTTTTTCCATTAGTATAAGTCTTTTTTAAAACACTGTCTCGCTATGTTAAAGGAGTTTAACATAGCGAGGCAGGTTTAAAAAAAGCAACGGAGATCTCCGTTGCTTTTTTTAAAGCTATCTCGCTATGTTAAACTCCTTTAACATAGTGAGACAGTGGGTAAAAAGCAACGGAGATCTTGCTTTCTCTGTTGCTTTTTTTTAAACCTGTCTCGCTATGTTAAATGGGTTTAACATAGCGAGACAGCTTTAAAATAAGCAACGGAGATCTCCGTTGCTTATTTTAAAGCTGTCTCGCTATGTTAAACCCATTTAACATAGCGAAACAGTTTGTAAAAAGCAATGGAGATCATGCTTTCTCCGTTGCTTTTTTCAAAACTGTCTCGCTATGTTAAATGGGTTTAACATAGTGAGACAGCTTTAAAATAAGCAACGGAGATTCTCCGTTGCCTTTTTAAAGCTGTCTTGCTATGTTAAACCCATTTAACATAGCAAAACAGTAAAAAGCAATGGAGATCTTGCTTTCTCTGTTGCTTTTACCCACAGCTCTGATGTACTGCATAGGCATATGCATGTGCAGTACATCAGAACTGCCGCAGAATACCAGAAAGCTGCGGAAGGGCAGCAAGGAGGCATTATACAATGCCATTATTTAAGAAAAGTAATTATTTTTTTTTCTTAAATAATGTCATTGTATAATAGCAATAACTCACTTCTGGGTGTGAGTAATGCTGGATTTACCCATGGTTGGCTTTGTTTGGCCACTCGGGCTTCGCCCTCGTGCCCAAACCACGCCAACCGTGGGTAAATCCAGCATTACCCACACCCAGGCATGGGTTATTGCTATAATAGATCATTACATTTCTGCCAGGCTATGTATTGATGAGTTGCATTTCTAGTTCTCATTTTCAGTGTCACTAATTCATTTTTACAAACAGATTTGGCTAGGCAGATAAATTCACTAGTAAAAGAGAGAGAGTAGTTTTGCATTTAGTTATAACTTTCCTAGCAATAGCTAGGACAGACCAAAGAAGAGGCATTTGCAATACTGGAATAGTGCCCTTAGACTGGGGCATTGAACAAAATCAAGGAATCTGTAACAGTACAATTATCTGACCATAACGCTTGGCAAAAGTTTTTAAACTCAGTCCAGAAAGATGACACTATGTTGCATTCTATGCTCATATCAACCCAATCTGCATCAAGGGCTTCATTGCTTCTCTAGCATTTTATTTTTTCTGATTTATATATAACAGCAGTATTGTGGGGTGTTAGAAACACTCTGCGTAAAAAATTCCATGTATAAATCTTCAATTATAGAGAGAACACTGATTTTCCTGCAGATTTTAAGGATAGTTTTTACTTTTCTCAGAAAATTCTTCTTTATTTATTTTTTGTTGAGCAATTCCAATATGACAATTCAGGGGGAACAAATTCTATTTTCATAATCTTATATATGATTGACAAATATGACTTACCTTTAGATGGAGTATTATTTATATTACAAAAGAAGTCTAGGATTTTGGAAGTTTTAGTTTGTATGTTTAATGCAATTTTAATTTTATTTTGAATTTATTCCTTACATGTTTGCATATCTAACCAACTACTATTTTTCCAGACTGTATCTAGCAGTCAGATAATCAGCTGAATGTATTTTATTCCTGTTCAGAAATTGATGCCAGTAAAGTAAATGAGTATTCTTTAAGTCAAACATTTCCTTCTATTAAAATATATTAAGCTTCCATTTGTGAAAACTATAGGAAAAATATTATTAGTAGATCTTTGATTAGATAATTCAAATTCATAAATCTCTTGAATATTAATTGAACCTGATTTATGAAAGGCTAGAGAGTAAACTTATGTTTTTCATTTAATATTATGGTCTTTTAGGTTCATAGGTGTGTACTAGGCTAATGGCCCTTGTGCCTTTACCAGCCTAGCCCATAGACATCCCTGGCATCATGCCACCCGACATTAGCTCCCAGTGTCACTATCAAACAGAGCCACTGAAGTGAACCCCAGGGTGAACTTTCTATTTCCCATCCACTCATCAAGATTTCTCTTGAAGAGGGCCAGTGAGGTGCTCTGCTTGACATGTATGGGAAGTCTATTCCAGAGCATGGGCAGTCTCTGGGTTATGAACCTGTCCTTCCAGCATGTTCTGTTGATTGTGGTAATGAGGTTGAGGTCTCTGGAGCGTGTGGTGTGGAGGGATTGGGATTTTTTCAGATGTAGCATTTCTAACAGAGCTGGGTCAGACATGGCTTTGTAAGTCAAACAGAGATTGCCTCTTAGTAGATAATATGAGACAGAGAATAGCTGCAGTTTTTTGAGTCTGTCCATGTAGGACATGTGTTTTAGGCCTAGGATCCTCTTTGTGAGGTACTTTTGTGGCCTTTCCCGCTGTTGCATGTGTCTAGTGAGGTACATACCAAATGGGGCATTATACTTGATGAGTGGCCTAATGAGGGAAGAGTAGAGAGAGATGATGATGTCTTTCTTCCTGGATGTAAAACCCTTGGTAATGCGATGTGCCACATAGAAGGACTTTCTGACCACAGTGGCAATGTGGTGGTCGAAGGAGAGGTTGCTGTCAACATGTGTCCCTAGATTTCTTATAACATCTTCAGTGTCCAGTGGGCTCCCATCGATGTGGTAATTAGTGGGAAATGAGTTTTTCCCAAAGGGGATGATGACGCATTTTATGGCGTTAAGCTTAAGGCCATGGTTTCGACACCAGTCATTGGTTTCAGTGAGGCCTTTCTGTAGGATGTCTACATCACTTGGGGAGTTAATAATGGCTCTCAGCTTGCAGTCATTTGCGAACTTGGTTAGCCAGAGTCCCTCCGTGTTGGCCTGGACTTCTGAGAAGTAGATGCCAAACAGGAGATGACCCAGGCCCGATCCCTGTGGAACTCCACTCGTGACTGGTCGGCAGTCTGATTTGGAGTTCACTACTTTTACACTGTGGGTTTTATCTGTGAGCCAATTTGCAACCCACCTAGTGATATAGCAGTTGATGCTGAGTTTGGTGAGTTTATCAATAATTCCTGAGTGGGGAATGGTATCAAAGGCCTTGGCCAGATCAAGGTAGGCTGCATGAACTGCCTTGCCCTTAACCTGCAGCTCTGCTGACTGACTCAAAGAAGTCAACCAGGTTGAGCAGGCATGATCTATCTTTCACAAAACCAAACTGAGTGGGATATAGAGTTTGGAGATTCCCTATATCCTTGTTAATTAGGTCCATGATGATGCGCTCCATAGCCTTACATATCAGACTCATCAGGCTAATGGGGCAATAATTCCCAGGGTCTGTATTCACTCCCCCTTTATGGAGAGGGATGACTGTAGCAGTGCACTATTTGATAGGGATAAAGCCTGAGGTGAGGCTGTGATTGAACAGGGCACACAGTTCACTTTGTAGCTCATGCAGTACACATCCAGGGATATTGTCGGGTCCCATGGAAGCTGTATTGTTGGCCTTGGACAATATAGCTTTAACCTGTGCTGCAATAATTCTGGGTTCCTGGCGTTCCTCCAGTATTGTGATTGGTACTTTAGGGGTGGGGAGAGGGGTAAAGTTGGCACTGAATCTGTCATCCAGTATGTTAGCAATATCTGTTGGCTCAGTATAAGAGGTACCATTATGCAGTAACTCAGAGCAAACATGGGTATTGCCATGGAGATTCTTGATATAACCTTTAAAGGCTTTGTGGCTGTTTTTAGTGTCTGCCGCAATTCTGTCTTCATAGCTGGCTTTAGAGGTTTTGATGAGGGAGCTCAACTTTTTGTGGAGGCTAATAAGGGAGTTTTTCAAGTCTTGGGACTTCACCTTTTTCTGCAACAGTTTCTTCCTTCCATTGCAGAGTTTATTAATGGCAGGGGACCACTAGATTGGCTTCTTTTTTTGGAGGATAGAGTCTTGGTTCTGTTGGGTATGGCTAGTTCAGTGCATTTATGTAAGTGTTTGTACAGTAGATTGGTGTATGATTCTGCAGTCATGCATCTATTTTCCATTGACATAGGTGATGTGAAGTTAGTCACCTCTGATTTTAGGAACTCAAAGTCAGCTTTAGAGAAGTTTTTCATGGTGGTTACCTTTGCAGTGGGTGTGGGCGAGATGTGGATTTCCATGGTGATTAGTTTGTGGTCAGATCTAACCAGGGAGGAACTGTTAGTAATAACCAGGTCAAGGATCTTGCTTCCTCTAGTGGGGATAAGAATGAGCTGACCCAAGGCATTGGAACTGATGAATTTCAGGAAGTGTTGTGCCAGTGTATTAGTGCATGAGCAGTTTTCCCAGTTGATGGAGGGGTAGTTGAAGTCACCTAGTATGAGAGTGTTGGGTTGGACCCTAATAGTTTCCAGGGTGCTTAGGAACATGGAGAGAGAGTCTTGGGACATGGTTGGGGACCTATAGCAGGCTATGACCTGAATTGCCATCTTAACCAATGTTAGTTGTACCTGAAGTAACCCAAAAAAGTTATTGATGTCTAAATTTGTATACATTTCTATTACAGATTTCTTATTGTATGTTAGTATATTTTTATGTATTGATTTCCAACAGGAAGTATAATAGGAGTCAAGCCACTGGAGTATTACTTTAATGATTACAGATTTGGAATATAAGTCAGAATTGAGGAAACTAATGTCTCCTGCCTCCCAACTTTTGATGTCCAGTCTAAAGAGATTCTTGCTTTTTTAGGATACCATAAGAACTTTACTAAAATAGTTTTTTTTTTTTACTTTTTTAGAAGGGTAAGAATTAATGACTGGTGAAATAATAACATTTATGGTAGTCAGATCTGAATTCTTGAGGAAAAAGTTGGAAGGTATGTGCTCCCCCACAACCTTACTCACTCATTCTCTGCATCTCTCTCTCATACACACACCAAAACACACTCACAAAAATGTTTTTATTAATTTTTTCACCCCCTCACTAAATATGGCATTTTTAAAAATATCACAGTTACTGAGGTTTAAGTGAAGTGAAAGTCCTTTTAACTGTTATTACAGTTATTTTTGATAGCTGAGTATTTAATTTTCCTTTTTTATTTTATGTTTGCTGAAGGCAAGCTTTTACTTGTGATACTTACTATGAAACTCCTTAAATATTTTTATAAGTACCCTCCTATTCTGTAAACCTTTAAACATAGTAAATGTAAAAAAATATATATATTTTTACTCTTAATTTCTCCAAATCTTTTGAGTTTCTAATACCATAATGGGAATGGACCCCATTCCTAAGACAAAGTACAATTAAAGTTCATGAAATTAGTATTGTTTCTATCTTTGATGTCAGCGAGAAGTGCTCTTCTCAGCACCGGTAATGTGCTCAGTAAAGATCTATATCACTCCGACAAAATGGCTTTTTAGCAAATACCTATTTATCAAATCCTTTTGAGCAGAAGCTCACTTCAACAATCATTTCATTGAAATTTATCACAGGGAAAATCACTTGTAGGTCAACTACCAACTGGACAAAAAAAACAAATTTTAAAATCAGCTAAGTGGGGGGCTTTGCCCCACACACACCCCTAATTAAATATACCAACTCCGAGATAACACTTTTTCTTCTTCTTTCGGCTTTTCCCAGTGAGGGGTCGCCACAGTCGATCACCTGTCCGCTCATGATTGGCAGTGGAGTTTTACAGTGTTGAGTTGCCAGCCCGGAACCCAACCTTCCACAGAAGGCACGCACATGCACACACTCACACCTAGGCCCAATTTAGAGTGTCCAATCCACCTACAGCATGTCTTTGGGATGAAACCAGAGCACCCGGAGGAAACCCACATGACCACAGGGAGGACATGCAGACTCCACACAGAAGGCACCCCAGCCAAGGATCAAACCGGAGAACCTCGTGCTGTGAGACAGCAACGCTAACCGCTGCACCACCGTGGCCGCCCTAACTCTGAGATCACACTACAATGAAGAAAAGGGCATACTCCTAATGATGGTCAACTAGAATCTTTCCCTGTGTAAAAGTTCTCTGAAACGATCATTCATTGAAGTGAGCTTTCGCTCAAAAGGGTTCGATAAATAGATATTCACTAAAAACACATTTCAGCAAAGTGACATAGACTCGTCCAGTAATGACTCCTTTTGAAATTTGTATGGAGTTACATGTATTGGTAACATATCTAAATACAAATTTAGATTCCTTTTTTATAAGACCTGTTGCTCCTACTACTATTGGAGCTGTTTGGGTAACTTTCTTACACATTGCTCTCATTCCTGCCTGGAAATCCTGATATTTTTATGACTTTGCATTTTTCTGTATGCAAGACACTGTAGTCACTAGGTATAGTGATTTCAATGATCAATGCTACTTTTTTTTCTTTTCATGGGCCACTATATCTGGTTTTCTTGCATTTATCTTTTGACCAGTTGGTAATGGGTGATCCCATGTGATGTTGACTTCATCATTTTTTATGATGCTTTGTGGCTCATGTTTCCATTGTTTTTCAGCTACTGCAATACCATCATGTTTACAGAATCCCCAGTGCAACAGTCTTGCCAGATTATTATGCCTTTTCAGTATACAGTCATTTTGCCATTGTCACACACAGCAATGATGCATGTGACTGTTTCCAGTTCTGTTTTACAAAATCTATATTTGTCTGTTTCTCCTACATGTTCAATGGACTTTGTAAACCAATGTGTGCATAGCCCACTATCTTGGGCTGACAACATTAACCTTTCATCTCTTGGTTTGAATTCGCCTCTCCTTATCCATCCCTACGTTTGATCCTGATTAACATGAGGTTCTTCTAGAAGTTTTCAATACTTGCAACTATATTTATGCATTTTCCACATTTCTTGTCTTCTAATCTGTTCCTTCACCTTATATTCTTTCTTTTAATTTTTGGCACATTCAGTTGCTGCCTGATTTTTATCTACTTCTTATTTGATTTCCATTCCTGCTTGATGCCAATATGCTTCTGCTAGACTAAGCAGAGAAGTCATCTTATATTTATTCTCCACGTTTCAAAACTTTTACTACATTTGGGTCTTATGCGGTCAGCAGATATGTGTGCAGTCCCACAATTGCAGATCTATGCATGTAATCAATTTTAAGGAGGCCCATACCTCCTTCGGTATGGGGAATATATAATCTTGGTATGCACTGATTTTTATAAATCATTTGGTGATCATGAAGCATTCTTCTTGTTTTCCTGTCTAATCTACCCAACATGTTTTGGGGCCAGTCAATCACTCCAAAACTGTAATTTAGGACAGGAAGAGCAAATCGGTTTATAGCTTGAATTTTTTCCCTAGATGTTAATGCTGTTTTCAGGATTAATTTAAATCTTTTAAAGTATTCCTTACTAAGTTTTATTTGCATTTGTTTGTGTTTTATTGTTGATCCTTCATCAATTCCCAAATATTTATACACTCCCTCTTGTTCAAGTTCTTTTATATCACATTCTTGTCCCAAACTGATCTTTTCTTGATGCTGCAGTTTTCCTGCATTAAAGGTTGCTTTTGCACACTTATCAAGACCAAATGACATTCTTATATCATCGGAAAAAAGTTCTGACAACTTGCAGTTGTGCTTTCAGCTCCTCATCTGATGAGCTATACAGTTTTAAATAATTGACAAAGAGAAGATGAGAAGTTTTTATACTTTGTTGTTTTCTAAGAGCCAAATTATAGCCGTGGCCTAAGCTGTTAAGTAGACAGCTTAAAGGGTTAAGGGCAAGACAGAATAGCAGTGGTGACAAACAGTCACCCTGGAATATCCCCCATTTAAATTTTTATCCCTGGGATAATAATTTGTCCTTTATCATGGCTTAATTGCAAAGTGGTCTCCCACCATTTCATGGTCACGGTAATATAGTTGATCAGTGTAGGGTGTATCTTATACATTTTAAGCACTTTTATCCATGAATGTGAGATACTATCAAATGCTTTTTTGTAGTCAATTCATGCCATACTTAGATTCTTCCCCTTTTTACAGTTTTCCACGATGACTTTATTTAACAACAAATGCTACTTTGTTCCATATGACTTTCTTTTATTTCCCTTTTGTTCTATTTCCATAATTGAGTTTTCTTCTAAATGACTATAAACTCTGTCAGCATCAATTCCAGTGTATAGTTTATACTTCGCTGGAAGGCAAGTTATTGGTCTATAAGTTTTAGGGTAGCTTGCAAGTTCACTCTTAAGTGGGAGCATTATTTTTCCTATTGTTAGCCAGGTTGGTGTCTGTTCGGGGTGTGCATATAAATAGTTCTTACTCAAGGCTAAGTCTTCACGCAAAGATGTTAATATTTTTAATCAGAAGTTAGGTACTGTATCTGGGCCTGGGGTTTTCCAATTAGAGGCTTTTCTTAACTTTGTTTCAATCTCTCTGGCTGTTACTTCATTCCATTTGATATCTTGTACCTTTAAACTTCTTATTATTTATTTTAATTCCTTTATCCATTTAGCATGTTTGTTATGTTGCACAGGATCTTTATAAATACTGCTCAAAATATACCCATTTCTTCTTTTTATAAATGCTGATATGATAAACATGATTTAAGCCCACACACACGCAAAACTGTAAGGGCTGGAAAGGGCAAAAAGGCTGGAATTATGGTCTTCTGTAAATATAGTTTATATGCAAACTACTGGAATTACATATAGGTTAGTATTATGGCTTTCTGAAAGCATGATTTGTTGTAAACAATAAACTTTGTTTAGATCTTTGATACTGTCCTGATCATCATCATCATCATCAACCTCTTTTTCCCCCCATTTTCTTAAATGGGGTTGGGGTGTCATGTTAACTGTCACCACCTCTCTCAATTCAAAGTCACACTCCTGCCTTCTTTGACACTCATGCCTGACTGTCACAGATCTTCCCTCACACAATCCATCCACCTCTTTGCTGAATGCTCTCATTTCCTGTTACCTTCTTCCAGTCTGTCCCAAATCTTCTTCACCAGATTGTCTTCTGCTTTTCTGCACATGTGCACAAACCACCATAATCTGTTCTCTTTGATCTTTTCTGCAGTTGGAGCTACTTTGGCTTCTGCTTTTATTTCCTCATTTCTTCATCTGTCTCACAGTGTGCATCCTACTACCCTTCTCAGGCACTTCTTTTCCATCATATCTAGCTTTCCCATCTACTCTGCCTTTACTAACCAGGTTTCTGTACCATACAGTAGTACTGGTCGCACCATTGTTTTGTACACCTTTCTTTTCAGTTTCTTTGTCATTCTTCTGTCATCCACTACACCTGACACTCTATGCAAGTTAGCTGCAGCCCCTCTGATTCTAGCTTTAACCTCTTCATTCAGACTACCCTTTTCTTCAACTACCCCTCCCAAATGCTTGAAGCTATTAACATGTTCCACTATCTACCCTTCTATCTCAATTCTCAGCTTCTTCTGATTTCCTCAATTTGCTGACATTACAACTGTCTTATCTGTAGTAAGTTTCATCCCATGTGCCTTCAGTTTTGCATTCCATTCCCCCATCCTTTGCTGAGTTTCTTGCTCAGAGTCTTCCTGTAAGGCCACATCATTGGCATACACCAAGTTTGTTGCTCCCCCCTGTGACCTGTTTGCTAATGTAGTTCATCACAAGGATGAACACTACTGAGCTCAGACCCGAACCCTGGTGCACACCCACTCCCACTGAGAACTGCTCTGTGAGACCGAACACTGTTCTAACAGTGTTTCTGGGACATCAAACCACCACAGTACTGCCCAAATCAGCTTTATTTGGACCTTGTCATATGCTTTTTCCAAGTCTAGGAATGCCCAGCTGGACTCTTTCCTCATCTCTAGCCTCTTCTGAACTATCTGTCTCACTACAAACAGCTGGTCAGTTGTGCTGCATCCTGATCTGAATCCAAACTGCTCATCTCCCATCTTACACTCAACTACTCTGCATATCAAATTATCAATCATTCTCTCTAAAACCTTCATACAATGTGACAGGAGTTTGATACCTCTGTACTGCCCATAGTTGTGGATGTCTCCTTTGTTCTTGCACAAGGGACAAGTATGTTTATTCATCTGGGATACACCTCTCTCTCCCCACTGCTATGAGTACCCTCAGGAGCCATTTCTTCCCTATCTCACCCAACATCTTTATCATATCTGGGCCTACTGCTTTTCCCTGACCTCATTTTCCTTAGTGCTATTCTTATTTCCTCTAGAGTGAGCTCCTCTTCTTCTCTCATCATAGGCTGTGTCTGGGGATACTGTCTTGAACCTCATATAAATAAGAGATGACAAACTCAGTGCATGCCTTGTACAAGCATGCTTTGTGGCATGTCCTTAGAACATTGTCTGGTAAAGCGACTTGCTCAGCATCATGAAGTAGGCACATAGAGACTGCAAATCAAACCCCTCCATTATAGATCAAACTTTGAGAACAGTTTACAGCATTAAACTGCTAACTACTGAATAGGGGAACTGCTGTGACTGAAAGCCTAGAACACAAAAATTATTACACAAATGTAAATGAAAGCATATGGTGAGTAGAAATGCAGAAATTACTCAGTTAACTGGGAAAGAACTCCAATCTAATGCATTTTGCAGTAGATTTATCAAATATCAAGTCTATAAAGCAAGACACAGACAAGTAATTGAGGCAGGTAGAGTAACTGAGATCAGTCTTGAATGAACCTGTGTGCTCTGTTACAAAACAGCATAATGATAGGCAATAATAGCAAACCAGTTAACATTTTATTACTCAAAATGATTTTACAGGGGCAAGCCTACTGCTTATATTTTTCAAATCAAGGATGCATGACATCTGAGATAGCAATAAAATTTATGTGCAAAGGACTTTATATTTGTACTTGTTAAGATTTCTGCTGTCTTGTAATTACAATGTATCAGCTTCAGGTTGGGTGGATGCAGGCAGGGCAAGAAGTCCTGCTTAAAGGTTTACATTACGATTTGTAATATTTATTTGCCTCTTCAGTTTAATAATATAGTGTTATGCACTTCAGCTAATGTTGAATTTCTTCTGTTTAGCTTCTGTTCATTCATATGATTGAATTCACAGTATTATAAATTTTGTGCTTCTAGTTCCAGTTATAAAAACAAAGAACCAATGTTTGCCAGGTAAAGCACCCTCAACGAAAAAAGAACACAAATGCAGCAAAATCAGAGGTGTGCACCATATGCTGTAAAGACAGGATTCTGTCCAGGTATCCAAATAAACAAATGAACGAAATCACAGTCCAAATAGATGAGAATCCAAAATTTAATGATAGAACCATACAAACAAGAGAACTGCAGTGGTGAGCGCTTTCACGTTGTACCCAACGCTTCATCAGACAGTGTTATGCACTTCAGCTAATGTTGAATTTCTTCTGTTTAGCTTCTGTTCATTCATATGATTGAATTCACAGTATTATAAATTTTGTGCTTCTAGTTCCAGTTATGTGGGATTTTAGCACACCGGGGGTTTGGCTTTACTGGCCTGAATGTGTCCATTAACAGACTTAAAAAGAAAAAAGTCATCAGCATTCAGAACTGCCCTATAGCTAAAATACCTGATGTCCTTAAGGAGTCATTTGCATATATCTCATAACCTCTTTTACAAGAGGTTTTAAGGAATCACACAGTGAAAACTCTATCTTGGCTAGGATTTTCTTGTATTTTTTTTACCAATTGGTTTGGCTGTATGTCCTGTTCACTCTTTTATTTGGATTTTACTAAACTAGAATTCTGTTAAACATGATATAATTACCTTATATATATATGCTGGCAGAAAAAAATGCATTTTTTAGTACTGTTTAATATTTCATTTATGCCATTTTGCCTATAGCCTTAGCAGATCTACTCAGACAACAAACTAAATGTTGAATTATAAACACTGCTGCTATTTTAAAGATTTTGTATCTGTGCACTTTAACTTAGCATCCCTGTGTGAGCGGTAAAATAGACCAGTAGCCGTTGATATTGCACACACATGGACAATATTTATTTCTGCCTTAGAAATTGACTATAAATTTTAGGTAGCATATTGCACAGAAGGATTATTTGTGGACTATGGAAAGATCATTAAGGTGAAATGGGTATCAGTATTGCTTAGAGCAAAATGTATAGACATTATACTTCAACGCTTTAGAAAAATGAGTGCTGCATCTCTATGCCTCATGCAATTTTTGTGCACTATTTAGCCATCATTGCTCAGGTGCATTGTTAGCACGCACTTTTCATAATTTCACTATTCACTACTATAATATTCGCAATGTTCAATAAATAGTTTTTACTGTTAGAAATATGTTATGTTATGCACAAGAAGCCTGATTTACCAGAGGTTGTTAATACTGCATGCTTTAGAGTGAAATAAGCAGAATATCAAAAACTTTAAGGCAGTATGAAATGCAATAAGCATTGATAATATTTCTCATGTCATATCCTCCATGTCATACAAAAACGGATACATCAACAAATTATTATTTTTTTTTGTATAATGTTGGTCTGTGGGATCTTTTGGCATATGTCAAATGTGAATGCAGCTTTTGTAGTAGTAAACTACATATTTTTTAAACAAGGAAGAGTAGGAGTGAAGTAAAGAAATTATGGAATATATCCCTAAGGATGCTTTGCAAGGCAAATTTCTAACACAAGACTGCAGTGTACAAAGGCTTTTTATGAGTATCCCTGATAAGGCAAATATGAATTCAATATGCAACAAGATTTTCTGGGCAAAAATAAAAAACTTTTGAAAACAAGCCCCATTTGATCAAGTATTTCCAAACAATAAGAGTGTACCTTACTCTTTAGATAAAATAACTTTTTATTTAATTGATAGCCAGACTGTTCCATTAGGCACAAATCAGAAGCATTCTCCAGTAAATTGATTTGCTAAACATTACACAGTACAGAGATGGAGACTTGGGGAATCCAACCCTGGATGACAGGATAAATCATATTCATTGCATTAATCTTCTGTGCTGACTGTCAGATACACACACACACACACACACACACACACACACACACACACACACACACACACACACACACACACACACACACACACACACACACACACACACACACACACACACACACACACACACACATAAAAACACCATATTATGTATGGATTTATTTTCCTGTTTTTTTGTCACTGGAAGCAGTTTTTTTTTTTTTTATTTCTGCTATACTGGGAAGCATACTGTGCATCTGAGAAAAGGCTAATACAAATGAAAACAATGTAGATTACAATGGATTCTTGCTGCTGTTGTTTTGTTTTTTAACTCACACTACTCTATTACTTTACAAATGGTGTTTCTTTACCAAGGTCACAACAGCAGCATGAGCACAATTGCTCAGCATGCTATTAGGAATACAGGTTCATCGGTATATACTAGGCTAATGATCACCAGGGCCCTTATAAGCCTAGCTGTGCAACTGAAATCTGACTCACAACTTTTTTTTATTTAACATTTGTTTACCAGGAAATTTTGTCTTGGAACAAAGCCAATTTTCCAGCAGATGCCCAGGAAGAAACATTCCAGGTGCATGTCTTTGTAACATGGGAGGAAACCAGAGTACCCAGAGAAAGCCCACACAAATGCAAAGAGGACATGCAGACTCTACACAGAAGGCACCCCAGCCAAGAATCAAACCAGTGAACCTCTTGTTGTGAGGCAACAATGCTACAATTGCACCACTGCACTGTCCAAACTTGATTTATATAGGTGGTGATTTACAATAGGGAGGAACTCTGCTTCACATGGATAGGGAGCATGTTCTACAGAATGGGAATTCTCTTCTCTCCAGCATGTCCTATTTATGTTGTAAGCAAAATTTAGGTCTTTTAATCTAGTAGTTCTGATACTGTTTATTTTGGGGATGTATAAAACAGGATCCAAGGATGCCCTGTACGCAAGGCAAAGATAGCTCTCAGAAGTCTGCATGATACTGATTAAAGAGTCATAGCTTTGCGGTAATCAGAGTAGAACAGTGTGTTTACGCCCTGTATTCTGTTTGTAAGGAGTATTTGTGGATGTTCCATAGGTTAATAGGTTCTTTCTAAGCTCGTGACCTAAGAAAACCATCAAAGAAGCTCAGCCTCATCACTCAATACTGTTGGGAAACTAGCATATACTAGCTTTATATTACTATAGTAAAGTAAAGAATGTCCATTTAGAAAGTTGTAAGCTCACACATGAAATTTGTGGAAAAAATGATTATTTATTTATTTATTGATTTATTTTCATGTTGTTGATCAGGTTGGGTCCACTAGGCTGATGACCTCTTTTTATTGGAAACTTTAGTTGGTATTTGTACTGACATGGGAAATTTGGTCAGGACAAAAAGGCACTCCCCCCATTTATCAAAGATCACACTGTTCTTCCATTCCTGGTCCAGTGGCAGATGGGAGAAGAAGCAGGAGTATGGAGGATGTATGTAAATTGGCAAATATGGAATGAGAAGGAGATGGTATCTTCATAAATTCAGAGAAACTTTCTCAAAAATATCTATTTGAAGAAAGTGAGAGAGGAGGCATCATAACTATGCTGGGAGAAGAAGCAAAGTGACACCCCCTCCCCCAAATGTGAGTACTTGAAGGACTAATTTAGAAAAAGGAATCTGAAGATGGACAAGAGGTGTCCTTGGGAAAGATTATGGATAAAATACAAGCAGAAGTGGCAAACAATGTTTTGAGTGTGCAATTCATACCTCTCAACCTGGAAACATCAAAAATCTGGACAAGGACCATGAAAAATAGGTACAAATCGGTATGTTGATTAACATAAAATTTGCATACATAATTATGTGACCCCACCCACTCAAATGGAATTGTGGGATACCAGCTTTCAAACATAAACTGAATAACAAACAACCAAAATATGGCACCAGAATCCCCTTGCAGCCATTCCAATGTCCCATTACCTGGCTATTTTGCCCCATTTACCATAAACACTAATGTGCATGCTGCTTTACTTCTACAATGATTATTTAGATTTTATATTTACATTTTATAGCACAATGCACAAACACTAATAGACATCTGCTAAACAAAGCAATACTGTTTCACAATAAAAATAGACTAAGCATTAAAATTCTCTGCCCTTGAAACTCACATTCATTGAAACAGCATTGAAACCCACACCACATCCAAAGAAAATGTATCTGGCCAGTGGCTGATAAAGATTACCCTTGGGCTGTTTTCAAATCATAGGCCCCTTGCACACAAAACAAGAAACATACATGTGTTCTTTGATACACCTTCCTGACTTTATTAAATTATATTACTTGTATAATACAGCACACTTGTTAGACTTGGAGTGATTTTAAATTTATTCTTTCAACATATTTCTAGTAGGCAATGAAACAAAATGCATAAAACAATAATGACAAAACTGACCAATTCAGAACATTTCCATCAAAACACACACATGTGACGGTAGTGTAAACCATGGGCATCTTGCACAGCTTCTTGAACTTATTTTCAATTTCAGTTTTTTGCTTGACTTACTCTGATTTGTGTTATCAGACCAACTCAATAGCTGTAAATGCACAACACAATAAACTAGGCTAACTGCATGTTTTAAAACTTCCAATTTTTAGTACAAGACCAAGTACTGACAGAACCTCTACTACATTCATCCTGAAGCATCAAAACTATTATTGTAATCCATGTGCTGTGAACTGGCCACTCTTGCTTCTCACTGTCTGTAGTGGAAAAATGTGTTTTATCTTGAATGCTGGAAATGTACCGTACTTGTTTAAAAAATATTTTTCTTATAATGCAGCACAGAACATAATTCTGATTTACTGTTGCTGAATTTGGGTTAATTATATTTTTTGCTCTTTCCACTGAGGCACAAATGCCCTTGTGCATGACATTTTCTCAACTTCTGTTGTATCTGTAGCTACATCATTGACTTGTTACACCCACCCCTTTTAAAAGTACAACAACACAGCGCAGTATCAGCAATGCATCTACATACTGTGGGAGTAGAACCCACAGCCCTCTGCATCAAAAGCAAGCATTTAACCTGTTATGCTATTAACAATGCAAGCAGACTCACTGTAAGCAACACTAAACTTCTCTTCCCCTGAAGCTCTCAGCTCCTTGTAAGATCCACTAGACACTCAACTGGCTCTCTCAACTTTGCAGCACAAGAAATCTGGAAAGAGCCAAAATGTACTGGGGATGGGACAAAAGCTCAATACCATGGACACATTTTAAACATTGCTTGTATAACTTTGGAAAGTTGCTAGAATAAAATGCTGTGTTACCACCATGCATTTCACTGTCAAATCATGAACCCAGGACCCTGTACACTACAGTCAGAGCAACATACCACTATGCCAAATCAGCAGTTTCCTGAAAGACAGAAAGACTGAAACTTAAATGGCTATCATTTAATGAATTCAGTTCTCATTTCTCAACATAGCTCTCAATCTCTTAGCACAAAAAACCTGGACAAAGTCAATAATGGGGGAATACAGAATTCAGTTCTCATGTCTTACCATAGCTGTCAACCTCTTAGCAAAAAAAAATTAAATAAAAAACTGGACAAAGCCAATAATGGGATAATACAGCCCCAAAAATAGGGACACATTTCAAATACTGATCTTATCTTAGAAAATTGCTAGAATAAAATGTTTTGTGTTACCATTTATTTTCTGAGGAATATGAAGTCTGAAATTCAAATGCCTGTTATTATTTACTGATTTGCCACAAACATCCTGAAAACCACTGATATGAGGAACAGAACAAAAATATGAGGCATAAATGTGGACGTGGTGGGGGTAGGGACTTTAGGCTCTTGTTAGCTGTACCCAAGGTACAGAGTTTGAGCCTGTGTACTTTGCACTTGTTATCTGTACCCAAGGTACAGGATTTGCACCTGAGTCCTTCTAGCCACCAGGTATATTCACCTGGGGCATTTTACATATTCTCCTGGGGCATTTTGCACACACACACACACACACACACACACACACACACACACACACACACACACACACACACACTTACTTCTGTTCTCAGCACACACACACACACACACACACACACACACACACACACACACACACACACACACACTTACTTCTGTTCTTGGCACACACACATTCCATTCTTGGCAGCATCATCTAACACATGTTCCATTCTTGGCAGCATCATCTAACACACACACATGTTCCGTTCTCGGCAGCATCATCTAACACACACACACACGTTCCATTCTTGGTGGCATCATCTAACACAGACATTCCATTCTTGGCAGCATCATCTAAAGGAAAAGGAACTTAACCTGTTCCATTCTCAGATGGCAGCACAGCTCTGTTCTCAGCAGCAAGCAACACTCGGATGGCAGCACAGTACTGCTCTCATAGGTTCATAGGTTGGTACTAGGCTATTGGCCCTAGGGCCTATATAAGCCTAGCCATAACAATTCCCTGGCTATTTCTTCCCACAGTATTTACTTCCCTGGAACCCTGTCTAGCAGGGCAACTGATGTGATCCCCAGGGTGAATTTCCTATCTCCCATACAATCATCAAGTTTCCTTTTGAAGAGGGTCAAAGAGGCGCGCTGCTTGACATGTATGGGCAGTCTATTTCAGAGTCTGGGGAGTCTCTGGGTCCGGAACCTATACCTCCAGCATATTTTGTTTATTGTGATGACAAGGTTTAGATCCCTGGAGTGTGCATCTCTGTGGGATTGGGATTTCTTTAAGTGTAGCATGTCCAACAGCTCTGGGTTTGACATGGTCTTGTATGTTAAGCAGAGATTGCCACTGAGTAGATGATATGCACACAGTATAAGTCGAGTTTTTTTAGATGGTCAGAATAGGGCATCTGCTTTAGCCCTGTGATTCTTTTAATGAGGTATTTCTGCAGCCTTTCCAGTTGTTGCAGATGTCTTGAGAGGTACATACCAAATGGGGCATTGTATTCTATAATGGGTCTAATGAGGGATGAGTACAGTGGGACCAATGGCCTCCTTTTTTCTGGATGAAAAGCCCTTAGTGATGAGGTGTGCCACATAGAAGGATTTCCTGGCTGTTGTGGCGATGTGGTTATTGAAGGTGAGACCACTGTCCACCTGTGTCCCTAAGTCTCTTATCACACATTCGGTGTTTAGTGTACTGCCACCTATGTGGTAATTCACGGGTACATGTTTTTTTGCCAAAGGGGATAACTATACATTTCTTGGCATTGAGCTTGAACCCATGGCTCTGGCACCAAGCATCTGTTTCTGTAAGGCCCTTTTGTAGAATATCTACATCATTTTGGGATTCAATAATGGCTCCCAGTTTGCAGTCATCTATGAACTTTGTTAGCCAGAGTCCCTTAGTGTTGGCCTGTACTTCAGAGAAGTAGATGCCAAACAAGAGTGGTCCCAGGACTGAACCCTCCACTTGTCACTTGTCTGGAGCTGGATTTGGAGTCGGCTACTTTTACAGTCTGGGTTCTGTCAGTAAGCCAGTTGGCAACCCATTGAGTGACGTAGGGATTAATGCCCAGCTTAGTAAGTTTATCTATGATTCCAGAGTGGGGGATGGTGTCGAAGGCCTTGCCAAGGTCCAGATAGGCTGTGTGGACCACCTTACCCTTGTTCATGGCTCTGGAGACTGATTCAATGAAGTCAATCAGGTTTAGGAGACAAGATCGGCCCTTCATGAATCCAAACTGCATGGGGTCCAGTGTTTGAAGGTTGCCAATGTCTTTGTTTATAGGTTCCATGGTAATATGTTCCATGGCCTTGCAGATCAGGCTCATCAGACTGATGGGACGGCAGTTCCTGGGATCAAAGGTGGATCCCCCTTTGTGAAGTGGGATAACTGTAGCTGTGCACCACTCAGTGGGCACGAAGCCTGAGGTGAGGCTATGATTAAACATGACACTTAGGTGAGGTGCCAGTTCTTTTTATAGTTCATGTAGTACATAGCCTGGGATGTCAGCTGGCCCCATGGATGCTGTATTCTTAGTTTTGGAGAGTGAGTTTTTTACCTGTGTGGCCATTATTACCAGAATCTGGCATTTTTTTGATATTGAGATGGGCCCTTTAGGGGGTGAGATGGAGGTGAAGTTTGCACTGAATCGATCTGCCAGGATATTGGCAATATCCTTGGGATTAGTATATTTAATGCCATTCTGTTGTAGCTCAGTGCAGATCTGAGCATTGCTATTTAGGTTCTTGACATAGCTATAGAATGCCTTGTGGTTGTCTTTGGAATCTTTGGCAATTTTATTTTCGTAACTAGCTTTGGAGGATTTTATGAGGGATCTCAGCTTCTTACTGAGGCTGGTAAGGAAGTTTTTTTGCATCCTGGGATTTTCCTCTTTTCTGCAACAGTTTCTTTTTTTTGTTGTAAAGTTTGTTTATGGCAAGGGACCACCAGATTGGCTTCCTTTTTTTGGAGGAAAGCATATTGGTTCTATTGGAGATGACACAATTCATGCACAAGTGAATGTGCTTGTACAGTGCCTTAGTGTAGGATTCAGCAGTCAAACTTTCAGTTCCCGTCTGCATGGATGTCATGAAGTTTGTCACTTCTGACTTGAGTAGCATGAAGTTGACTTTGGATACGTTTTTATGGAGGTTTCCTTACTGGGAGGTGGGGGTAGGATGTGGATGTCAAGAGTGATTAGCTTATGGTCAGACCTAACCAACGAGGGGGGTGACCATAGGTATGGAGCATCAATTTCCCATGTTGGTAATGACCATGTCTAGGATATTGGAGCCCCTGGTGGGATTAAGGATGGATCCAGGGCGTTGGAATTTATGAATTCCAAGAACCGTTGGGCAAAGGTGTTGGTACACGAGTAGTTTTCCCAGTTAATGGCAGGGTAGTTGAAATCACCCAGTATTAGGGTGTTTGGTTGTATCTTAATATTTTACAGTATGTTTAGAAAGGTGTAGTGAGAATCTTGGGGCATGGTGGGGATCTATAGCAAGCTACAATTTGGATTGCAGTCTTACCTAGTGTTAGTTGCACCTGGAGAATTTCAGATGCATTGTGTTGGGCAGGTGTTGTGAATATCCTTGGTAAATATGGACACTCCTGCACCTTTAGTGTTTCGGTCCTGGTTTGATGGCCGAAAAGTGTGGTAAGAGTTGTAGCCTGGTATTGCAGGGGTGCTCTCTGGAGCCAAGAACCAGGTCTCAGTTACTGCACAGATATCAATGTTCTCCATTTTTAGGAGTGCCTTGAGAGAGTGCATTTTGAGGTTTAGGCTTCTAGCATTGAATAGCATTATCTTCAGATTTTGCAAGCTTGTACCTGTTACGGTGGTGGTTTTGTCCTTTGAACTTTGCTTAAAAAAGGCTCTATAGGGGTGGCAAGAGCCTTAGCCAGTAACCTGAATCCCTGGGGCAGCAAAGCATTGTGGTCTGTTGATCATGTCATCCCAGGCAGACAGTTACTGGATCCCCTTTGAATGACACCATAAGCTTAGCCAATTGTTGAAGTCAATAATTTTGTCCTTATACTGTGGTATCATTCTGGGTGAAGGCAGGATGCTACTCAGGGCTAGGGTCATACCTGCCTGGGCCACATGATGGGAGAGCTCTTCCATGTCTCTTTTCATGCAGTCCAAGCAAGCAACACCATTTCTCACACACACACAAAAAGGAACTTAATCTGTTCCGTTCTCAGATGGCAGCACAGTTCTGTTCTTGGCACACCATTTCTCGCACACACACATTTCTCAAAGTTAAAGCTAAACTGCACCACAGTTCCATTCTCAGCAGCAAGCAAAGCTAACACACTTCTCATCTAAAGCTTAATCTGCAGGAACTTAACTCTACACAGCATTAGTTAAAGTTAACACACACAGCATTCGTTCCCAGAAAGCAAACTCTGCAGCATTTGTCATCATTACCTCTGCAGCTCTCGATTCTAGCCTTGCCTTGCTGCTTGCTCTAAGTTCCTTGGCTTGCTCCTGCAGCTTAAACAGGGTTCCATTCCCTCGTGGTGGGCTGGAAATTCCCTTGGCTTGTTCCTACAGCTTAAAGAAGAGTTCTATTCCATTGTTGCTGGCCAGAAATTAACTCATGTTATTGTTTGAGCTCAATTCTGACAGGCTGGGAGGCTGTTTCACGAAGCTGACATCATCTCGCATGTGATGATGTCAGCTCAAAAAGCCGGAAAAAGAAAATTCAAATAAAACAGATGGGAAATTCAGAAATTAAGGGGTGCCACTCGGGAATCATGGCACCCCATGATTTGGACCCCACAACTCAGTAAAAACTGAGTAATTTGGTACAGTTGGGAGGTATGGTGTGCATGCAGTAAAAGAAAAAGAAGGAAATATACATCAAAAGACTCATACAAATGATGTGGTTACAAAAAATATGAAAAATAAAAAAAACAGAAAAAGTAACAAGTCAGGAAGTTTGCGGTAAGAATTCGATCTTAGATTGAAAAAGATTTAAAAAGATAGGATAAATGTGACAATGTGGTTATGTTCTTTGGGGTAAGGGCAACAGATGTGAGTGCTTGTATTTTATTGGGAAATGACACTTTTTGTGACATAATTTTTGAGACTGGGGAAGTGTTGGAGAAATTTCTGAATGGCTGTGAAAAAAAGAGTAAACACATTTCCATAAAATAACATTGCATTTTTAGCACAGGAGGCCCCGATTTCAAAAGATTAAGTGTAAATGACCACTTACACTGAGAGCAGGCTGAGAGAAGTAGTTTTGGAATCTGGTCCCCTGTAGTAAGCCTGTTGAAGTAAATCACTTACACTGACAGCAGGTCTTTTGGAATAAGGCCAGACGTACACTGAGATTAATCCTTTTGGAATCTGGCTAAAAGGAAAAAAAGTGTCTGTATAGCTCTAGGCTGACTTTGAAAATATAGTATGGGAGGATTATTGGAAACTGTGTGTTAAGATGTTTATGAAACTGTATACATTATTGATAATGGAATGGGAAATGGGTATGTATTATTTCCCTTTAAATAAAAAATGGTAAAGTTGTACAAATACCAAGTGCTGTAAATACTGATGAAATTACAGGGGTCCTAAGATATGGGGGCCAATTTTTTGTGGATCTGCAAATCCACAAAAAAGATCTCAAGATCTTTAAATTACTAGGCTCCCATCAGGACACAAGTGCTCATCAGCAGTTTAATTCTGGTCACTGCACACTCGGGCAGCACTGTAGTCCATGGCTACCACCCGACCCATACAGTCTAGAAGAAATCAGTACTGCAAAACTAAGCTAAGGATATACCCTTTCAGCCTAAAGAGCAGGATCAGTCCACCCAGGCATTCTACATCATACTCGGGCAACTCTGCAGTCCATGGCTACCATCCCACCCATACAGTCTAGAAGAGATCAGTACTGCCAAACTAAATCAAGGATATACCCTTTGAGCCTGAAGAGCAGGGTCAGTCCACCCAGGCATTCTACATGTGTGTGTGTTACGATAGTGAAGCTTTAACATTAACTGTGTTACATAGTAGTTCTCAGTGTGTTAATAACACTGACTGTTTGAGCCTTGTGTCCCCCCCTCAGCTTGTGTAGTAAGCCTAACTGTCCACTAGACAGTATACACTTAAACTTAACCATCAAGCAGTCCTTTCAATGCTGTTTGCCTTAGTTTTATATCACTTTCGCCTCACCTGTTTATTTGTATCTCTATACATTCCCCTTCATTGCTAATGTATCTCCCTACTCTAATCTGTGCATAAACTGGCTACTAATAAGCAAGCCAATGTGAAGACACACTCCCAACTTTAGTAGACTTTGCTGTCTCTTCTTTCCTTCACTTTACAAGTCAAGTTTGTATTACTACTTACCCCCTCTGAGGCTTCACTCATAGTTTTCCACTGCTTGCCTCACTAATTTGGCTGGTTTCTTTGCATTGCACCTGGTTCACACCCTTTTTGCTAACCCCCACCCACAATACTAAGTCTATATTAAATTTCTGCTGTTTATGGAGCCATCTTTAAATTACTAGTTTCCCATCAGGACACAAGTGCTCATCAGCAGTTGAATTCTGCTCACTGGTAAGCCATTAGACCTCAGGAATTTATTAGTGTTATTTTTAGCTAATTATTT
This sequence comes from Protopterus annectens, assembly GCF_019279795.1. NCBI lineage: Eukaryota > Metazoa > Chordata > Ceratodontiformes > Protopteridae > Protopterus > Protopterus annectens. The sequence goes on from NC_056736.1 coordinate 503,477,118, forward strand.
GGATCTATACAACTGGTATTCACTTTCTGATTCTTGACTACTGCCCTGCTTATTTGTTTATTTCACTGGTTTGTTTCTGCCATTCAGCAACAGTGTTTTACTGACATTACCACTGCAGCTATGTTGTCACTCTGCTACTGTGCTGTACTAAAACTGCTGTTATTAATGTAAGTTAAATCTAATTGACTTTATGTTAGTTGTAGAAACAGTGTTTACTGATTTAGCACTGCAGTTGTGTCTCTGCTACTGATTCATGTGTACTGTTAAGTGTTTATTTTACTTTTTCTTGTATGCACAAGATAATAGGCTGCTAATGTGTTGTGCATGATTTATTAACTTGTTTCCAAACATTGTTATGGCACTGTGATGTATTAGCTGTTGAAGTACTCTCATACTGTTACAGTAGCATCTGTTCTCCTTCTATCTGTTTCTCTCCTGTTCTCTCCACTCTATCCTCAGACCTGTGTCTTTTAACACCCTCCTATCTCCTCATTACATCCTCATTCTACTAACTTCACCCTCTCTTTTTCTCTCTCTCTCTTCAAAGCACACTAGGACAACTCTGCAGTCCACAGCTACCACCCCACCCATACAGTCTAGAAGAAATCAGTACTGCAAAACTAAACCAACCAAAAATAAACCAACAGGTGACCTTTGCCTAACATACAAATGAACCTATGATATACCCTTTGAGCTTGAAGAGCAGGGTCAGTCCACCCAGGCATTCTACATATATATGTTATGATAGTGAAACTTTAACATTACCTGTGTTATATAGTAGTTCTCAGTGTGCTAATAACAGTGACTGTTTGAGCCTTGAGTCCCCCCCCCCTCCACAGCTTATGTAGTAATCCTGATTGTCCACTAGACAGTATATACTTAACTCAGGCCCATCCTATTCTCTATGTTTAAAACTTAACACTCAAGCAGCCCTTTCAGTGCTGTTTGCCTTAGTTTTGTATCACTTGAGCCCCACCTGTTTATTTGCATCTCTACACATTCCCTTTCATTGCTAATGTATCTCCCTGCTCTAATATGTGCATAAAATGGCTACTAATAAGCAAGTCAATGTGAAGACACACTCCCAACCTTAATAACGTTTGCTGTCTCTTCTCTCCTTCACTTTACAAGTAGAGTTTGTATTACTACTTACCCCTCTGAGGCCTTCACTCATAGTTTTCCACTGCTTGGCTCTCTGGTTTGGCTGGTTTCTTTGCATTGCACCTGGTTCATACCCTTTTTGCTACCTCCCACCCCCAGTACTAAGTCTATATTAGATTCCTGCTGTTTATGGAGCCATCTTTAAATTACTAGCCTCCCATCAGGACACAAGGGTTTAAGCCCTGCTCCATTCACCCGTGCTATGCATTGACTCACTTTGCACACCACCTTGCCCCCTAATCTCACCCACCCCCACTACATCTAGATTTATTCTAGGCACTAACCCCTCCCAATAACCAGCAACCAATCAGAACAATACTAGTAACCTATCTCCTCTTCTACCCACAGTACCCCACCCACTTCCAATCCAATCTAACTGCTCATCTGACTCAGTCATGCTATTACCTAATGTGCTTACACTCCTTACCTGCACTTTTCTTGCACATCCTACATCCTACCAGAACTCCATAATAGACAAACCCCACTACTATCACTGCACTCTAACGCTCACTTCTATCCATCACCCACCTACTAATTACACTTGTCATACCATCACAATCTCTATCCCAATACACCCACCATACTACCAGTCATCTTTTACATTCAAACAAAAAATATACCTAAAATATGACAAGTTAATTACCAGATTTATAAAACATATGATTACTGCCCTATCTAAATTGGCCCTCAGTGCTGATATCCAGCTTAACCCTGGTCCTACAATTACCAACACATCACCTAAAAATCAGCCTAATAGCTACTTCTTCTAACAACTAACATCCAACAGAAAGCCATCTGACCTCCTGTTCATGTGTCTAAATATCAAAAGTATAACTAATAAAACCCATGGCCTAAATGCCAACATAGCCTTATACTCTCCTGATATTCTCATCCTGACTGAAACCTGGCTCAAACCTAACATCAAAAGTGAGGAAATACTCCCAACAGATTATAACATTCTTTGAGGAGATAGACAAACTAAGAAAGGGGGTGGTGTGGATCTAATGTTTAAACAGCACCTCAACATCCAGATCCTGACCTAAACACATCTGCCACCCACATTGGAAATGAAGAAATCCTATATGCCAACCTCAAACTAAACCCAAATAAAACAATCAACTTCATAGGATGCTACTTCCTACCTGGCCAAAACATCCCACCCCTTGAAAACCACCCGAACTGGGCTAACCATTCCCTACCCCAGGAAGCCATAATCCTAGGTGATTTTAATATCAACTGGCTATCTTGTAGTAACAATCATCCAGCCCAGCACCTAAACCTTCATGGTTTCTCTTAACTAATACAGTTACCTACCTGGATAAATAAAAACTCTAACAAACATACTACTGTTGACTGGATATTAGTCAATAAAGACCCTTGCTCATACTTAGCTGGCTGTTTACCAGACTGCTTTAATGACCACACTCTAACATTCCTTCTGCGATACCACTTAAATGGTGCTAAACCCATTATCTATAGGCAAATCCAAAATAGGGTAAACTTTAACCCTCTCTCCATTATCTCATCCCTTCAAAAATGTGATTGGACACCTCTAAAGTACCTCAATCTGGATGAAGCCATCCACTTCTTCAATAGCACTTTCTTAAACATCCTAAACACACATGCCCCCATAAGAAATGACAGAATCAAAACACAGTACTCCCCTTGGCTACAAAAAAGTACCAGGGCACTAATGAAAATCAGAGATAAGGCCTGGGAGCACTGGTGCATAACAAAAAAAACCTCCTCTAGACAGCCATTCCTAGAGTTGCGCAACAAGATCAAAAAGCAAATGAAAGAAGATAAAACCCAATATTATCAGTCTGCCCCTAAACTCCTCCCATCATAACCCTAAGCAGTTCTGGTCCACAATAAACTCCATTCTCCACCCAGGTAAAGTAGGCACCTCCCCACCTACCACTCCCCTTCCTCCAGCAGTATTGCTGACTCATTCAATAAACACTTTACTGAAGCCATTCTGTCTTTGACTAAACAGCACAACCCTCTACCCACCCTCCCTACATAAAAACCAAATACTCTGCTCACAGTCTTTTCTTTTTCATCAGTGCCCACCTCCTATATAAAGAAACTTCTATTGAAACTTAAGCCTACAAACTTGCAGCTGACAGTCTCCTTTCTGAATACCTAAAAATAGCAGCAGAAGAAGCCCTAGCTTATCCAGCCTCTATCTTACATAATCAGTCCTTATCAGAAAGCTATGTCCCCACACTGTGGAAAATATTCCACAGCATCCCCCTGCATAAAGGTGGCTCCTCCACTGAACTTTCCAATTACTGCCTCATAGCCATCCTTTCTCCACTTTCCAAGATACTTGAGAAATGCATCCATTCTCAAGTCTTAGACTACCTTTTGGCTAATAACCTCCTCTCCAGCACCCAGCATGGCTTCAAGGCATACCACAGCACTACTACCTCCTTGCTCTCTTTCACTAATGCTATCCTTCGTCATAGAAATAATGGCCTGTTCTCCTCTGCTATATTTCTGGATCTATCCAAGGTTTTTGACATGGTCTCACACAAACTACTAATCTCTGCTCTCAATAACCTATCTTTTTTCCCAATCAGCTACTGATTGGTTTCACAGCTATCTAACTGGCCGCTAACAATCAGTTGTCTGGCATAATGACATAATCAACTTCCCGTAACACTTGGTGTTCCCCGAGGCTCCATCCTTGGTCCCCTACTATTCTCACTCTTCTTCAATGATCTATTCACAGCTACCAAGCATGCTTCTCTTATACAGTATGCAGATGACTCCACCATCATCTGCTGAGCCCCAACTATACCTGAACTTCACAAAATCACACAGAAAGCCTTTTCATCTGTAGAAAACTGGTTATCTAATGCCCAGTTATTACTCAACCCAAGCAAGACTAAACTCCTTATCTTCCAACTAACTAAATCTATCTCAATTATCTCCCACTTTAATATTCTAGCCAAAGACAATACCGTCATCTCCCCAACAGAACACACCAAACTACTTGGTGTTGAGGTTGATAAAAATCTCAGATTTGACTCTCACATTTCTCTTACCATAAAAAGGTTCACAAAAAACTAGATGCATTGTACAGAAACAAACAATTCCTCACCAAGACGGCCAGAATTTATGCTGCCAAGTCCCACCTAATCTCCACTTTACTCTACACCTCTCCTATACTTACCTGCCTTAGAGAAACAGACCTAAACAAGCTCAAGGTTTGCTACAATAAAATTGCTAAGTTTGTCACTGGGGTATCTTATCACAGCCACCACTGTATCTCACTTAGAGAATTTGACTGGCTTGAACTTCCTCAACTTCTTCACCTGAATCAACTCTCCCTTGCCTGCAAGCTAGTAAACCATCCTCTTAAAGTCCCATCCCTTCAAAACCTTCTCCAGCCCTACTGCTCTACTAGACCTGTATGCTCCAGCAGCAAAAATCTACTTATAGTTATATGTATATACATATATATATATATATGTATATAGTTATATGTATATAGTTATATGTATATTATATGTATATAGTTATACAAGCCAGACGCACACCGCGTGGCACAGGACCCTCCACTAGTGCGAATGCACATACAACTCTCCACTAAATACCTCTGATTCCAACAAGTGACTCAGGGTAAAGAACTATCATTTTCCTACTGTTTGTTTAATTATCTAGCATTCTGCTACTGGAACTAGGCAGAATAACTCCAAATGAAAACAGGTTCTTTCTAAATAAAACTAAGTAAGCTGCTGTTGAACCTGGTTACCTTTAAGACCCAGGGAAATCTTTGTGGTGTAGTCCCGCGGGCTTGCTCCTCCCTCCCTGCCCCTATTCCCACCCCCACTACCTCTACATTTATTTGGTCATCAAGCCCATCCCCTTACCACCACCCAATCACAACTGTCCCTCCTCCTCCATTTCTCTGCCTGTCCCTATTACTAAGGCTACTCCGCCCACCTACCAAACTCTCTCCATTAACACACACTACTCCTACCTCCAGCTTTCTACATACCAACTGACCAAGGTAACTCCCCTAGCTCTATCCATGCATCAACCTCACCCCTCACCATGGATAGAAATTCATTTACCACCCTCCCCCTTGTACTTTTACTCCTTATTTTACCTTATCTCTTAACAAGCTATGAAACCCAAGCCCTAACAGGAGTCTACCTCCCCAAGGGTCAGACCTCCCTGCATTCCCATAATCCCACTACTCTCATCCCTCCCTCTATCTACCCTGCTACTCACCTGATCCCTAAAAGTATTCACCATACTCTCTGTCGCCCAAAAGTATCCTCAACAAGGGACCATCTTAAACTACTAATTAAACTACAAAAAATACTTGATTATTTGAAAAAATCCATCACAAAAGACGGTGATATCCACCCTAACCCAGGCCCTAGTAGTGACCTAGGCCCTAACCCCCTCAATGCAGCCAGAAGCCCAGTGGACTCCCTCCTTATGCTTCATCTTAATATAAGAAGCATCAACAATAAAGTCCACAACTTGCATGCCATGCTCGAAACCCACTCCCCTGACATCATGTGTCTATCAGAAACTTGGCTCAAACCAAGCACTAAGGATGAGGAAATTATCCCACCTGGGTATAACATCCTCAGGGCTGATCGAATAACTAGAAAGGGCGGTGGAATAGCTGTCATGTTCAAGAACTCCTTGAACATCACAATGAATTTACTCCAACCCCCAAAAGTTCCTAACCTGGAACTGATTGCCCTGAAGCTATCCCTAAACAAACAAAAAAGTATTAATCTCATAGTAATCTACCTACCACCAGGCAAAAATGTTGAAAACCTTGAAGAAACCCTTAGTTGGCTCGCTAACAACTATCCCCAAGAAACTATAATTTTAGGAGATGTTAATATTGACTGGTCTCTCTACTCTGCTCAATCAAACCCTCTCCCCATTAACTTACATGGTTTCTCCCAAAATATTCTTTCTCCCACTAGAATTGGACATGCCCAACAAAAGGAGAGCATCATTGACTGGATTCTTACTAATAGGAATCCTAACAACTATGGGACCCTTTCCAATGACCTTAGTGACCACCTTGCTACCTTTATTATAAAACACAAATGTCCAACTACAAATCCCCCCATAACTAGATTAGTAAGGAACAGCAAGAATTTTGTCCCAGACCAATTTCTAGCTGATCTCAAGGCTTGTAACTGGCACATCCTAAAAACCCTACCTTGTGTATCATACTTTAATGACACTTTCCTCAAGATACTCGATTCTCATGCTCCTAAGCGACTTACTAGAACTAAGGATAGCACCTTGGCTAACACAAGATACTAAATCTAAAATTAGACTCAGACACCAGGCCTGGAACAAATGGAGAACCACAAAACCCCCCCTAGATCGCATCAAGTTCCTGCAGCTTAGAAATTCAACCAAAGCGGCCGTTATGTCTGATAAAAAACAATATTTCTGTCACCTCCAAGATAAACATCAGTATAATCCTAAAAAATTCTGGGCTGGTTTCAACCACCTCCTACATCCAGGTAAATCTACTACCCCCACCCCTGAAAAACTCATGGATAAAGATCCAACTGAAATAGCCAACACCTTTAATTCTTTTTTTACTGAGACCATCCAGTCCCTTGCCAGTAAGCTTGCCACTTCTCCCTCAGTTGCAACCCCAACCAAAGATCCAACCCAAACTGCCTTCAACCTACAACCTACCTCCACCTCCTATATTTTGAAAAAACTTAAACCAACCACCCTAGCGGCTGATTTGCTCCCAGCCAAATACTTACAAATAGCATCTGACGCCATAGCCTACCCTGTCTCAATCTTGATCAACCGGACCATTTCTGAAGCTTCTATTCCCTCTATTTGGAAAATCTCTTATATCATCCCTCCATAAAGGAGGGTCCTCCACCGACACTTCTAACTATAGACCCATAGCCATACTGTCTCCTCTAGCCAAAATTATGGAACACTGTGTCCACAAACAACTCATTACCCACCTCACACAAAATAACCTCCTATCGAACACCCAACATGGCTTCCATCACAGCACAACCACTGCTCTCCTCTCCTTTGTTGACTCAGTCAACTACAACCACAATAACAAATTAATATCCTCTGCGTTCTTTCTAGACCTATCGATATGGTCAACCACCAACAATTGCTCCAGTTACTGGAAACCTTTCATCTTAGCAAACCAACCATAAGTTGGTTTAATGCCTACCTCTCTTGCAGAAAACAGGCGGTTCAGTGGCAAAATAGCCTATCAGACCTACTCCCCACCAATATTGGTGTCCCCCAAGGATCTATTCTCGGTCACCTTCTTTTTTCCATATTTATAAATGGTCTACACTCTATCATTCCCAAAGCCACCTGCATTCAATATGCAGATGACTCCACCCTGATCTGCTCTGACTCCTCGCCAAACTCCAAGCCACAACCCAAAACTGCTTTTCCACAGTCGAAAAATGGTTCTCGGAACTTAAACTCCTACTCAACCCAACCAAAACCAAACTACTTCTATTTTTCCCCACTCCAGCTAAGCTATAGAACCCCCAACACCAACAACCCAACCTTCCATGTGTCCTCCAACAATGGTACAATTATCTACCCCGTCTCCCACACCAAACTACTAGGGGTGACCATAGACCACAAACTTAAATTTGATATGCATGTAAATCTAACCATTAAGTCGGTCAACAAAAAACTTGGGTCCATGTATAGAATAAAGACCTTCTTAACACCAAACTAACAATTGCGAACCCACCTCCTCTCCACACTCCTTTATGCCTCCCGATATTCTCCTTCCTCCATAAGAGAGCTTAATAAACTTTCTACTACCTACAATCACATAGCCAGATTCATAACTGGAATGCCCTATCGCACCCATCACTGCCTAAATCTAAGGTCACTAGAATGGCTAGAACTGCCTAATATTCTCAAACTCAACCAACTCACTGAGGCTTTTAAAATTATCAACCATCCAGATAAAACCCCCTCACTGAACAAACTAACCTTAAGTCCCTCAGGTCTTCCAAAAGTCTACAAGTACTGACCATTAAATCTAACAACTCCGGTGGTGAAGCACTATATGCTAATTCCATTGGCAAATCCTGGAATGCCCTCCCAAACAACCTAAGACTTATGTCCTCTCCGCACCAATTTAAAATACACCTCAGAGCACTCCTGAAGTCTCAATGGTTATGCCCTTGCTCTAATCCAGACTAATAGCTAATGTCCCTGCCTCACCTAGGCCTCTCTAAGCCTCCACCCAACCCAAAAACCTAAGGGTCCACAATATAGCCCTGTTTGTCCGGCTGTTCAAGTCTGTATCTCTTTAAATTATATATATAACTACTTGCTTGCTTTATTTTGCCTTTAATCGTCAGTGTATTTACTTGTTTCAACTTCGTCCTTGTATTTGTTTATGTAACCATGATCTTGGAGCTTTTCTCCCCGGGCCTCCACTGAAAATGGACATGTATCCAGTTGGACTAGCCCAGTCAACAAATGTAAAATAAAATAAAAATAAAATAAAATAAATAAATAGTTACCAAACCCAAGAACTCAGCAGGAGAAGCACTATTCTCCTGCATCATATCCAGAGTATGGAACAATTCCCCCCCTCTATAACCACAATACCTTCTTGCAATCACTTCAAGACTGCACTAAAAACTCACTTAAAAGTCTCTGGTTATGCCCATGCACCAATCCCAACTAGTAACACTCTTTTTACCTCCCCTTCCTCTCCCCTCCCCTAGCTACCCTGCCTGATACCATCTGATCATTGCATTCCTTCCTCTGCAGGCTCTGGCTCACCCTTTATCCCCCTTCCCTCCTCATTCAATCTCTCAGACCTGTTATAACATGCTTAACTACCTCACTTCATCTCAACTCTAAATACATACACTTACACCTAGCTTCCTCTCACTACCACATATTTTCCCCTGCCATCCCATTAGCCCTTCTAGCTTGTTCCACCTTCATGTGGAGTTTCTGCTTTATATCTGCTTGAGTTTAGTCCGATATTTGTATATACGATTTAGGTATATGAGTTTAGAACAGTATCTGTTTGAGCTTGGTGTTATCTGTATATACATCCTACCTTTTTTCCTAGTCTTTAGCTAGATATTGGTATGTGTATTCATTACTATGTTTCATATTGCATGTATAGCTAATGTTTGTTGCAGTATGTATTATTTGCTATTGTATGTATATTCAATTGTTCTTCATGTACTCTACTGCTCATTTATTGTTCTGTGGAGCTTTTCTCCCCAGGCCTCCACTGAAAAAGGACATGTGTCCAGTTGGAATTTCCCGGTAAACAAATGTAAATAAATAAATAATAATAACAATAATAATAAATAAATAAATACACAAAAAATAAATAAGTAAATAAATTTCATTGAATGATGTGACAGAAGAAAATGGCTGAAATGTGGAGAAAATGGGACGTGGAAAAAATGTATTCCCATATGTTAGAAATATAAAAAAAGGAAATGGAACTTAAGGAGAAGGGATATAAAAAGATTAGAACAGAATGAAAATTACATTAGTTCTGATATTGATCAGGAGCAATATAAGGAAGAGGAGGGAAAGGCAGAAGATGAAACTGAAAGAGGTAAACAAAAGAAGGAGAATATAAAATATAAGAGGATGTTATTCCATTTTATAAAGACAAGATTGATGAAAATCTGAGAAGTCTGGATAGCAAGGAAGGTGATTATAAAAGATGGCAGCAAGTTAAGGTGGAGAAACTTGATTCAGAAAAGATCGAGACAGAAAAAAAGACAGTTTAATGAGAAATTTTAAGAGAAAAAAGAGAACGATAAATTTATGAATAATAATATGCATTCATATGCAAATAATCATTGTGGGATATTTTAATTATTTGAAAGAAAGAGTTAGAAGGTCACACTGAAAAACCAATCAGAAAAAAACTAAATGAAAACTCCAGTCGAGCTAGAACTTCCAATGAGTGACCTCCCAAATCTCATGTAACAGAGACACATGGGATATATGCAAATAACCCTTATGAACATTAGGTGTTTCAGTAATATGGCAATTCTGATTGCTCATGACTTTTACATTTGAAGTCAATTTAATAGACAAATTCAGGCCAATAAAAACATACCCCACTAGCTATGGATATGCATATTTCAGCCCTGTTATGACCTCTTCAGCATAGCATAAGCAGAGTGTTTGACTAAGCACTGTGGTGTTTCAGCTATATGGTGATTCTGATTGCTCATGACTTTTACATTTGAAGTCATTTTAATGGATAATTTCAGGCCAATAAAACCAAACCCCACTAGCTATGGATATGCATATTTCAGCCTTGTTATGACATCTTCAGCATAGCATAAGCAGAGTGTTTAACTAAGCATAAGAAACACAGGGTTGTTATACCCAGCTAATGTCCATTTTCATTAGGGTGACCACAAAATATCCTAGTATTGGCTTTATTGGCCTGAAATTATCCATTAAAATGACTTCAAATGTAAAAGTCATGGACAATCAGAATTGCCATATAGCTGAAACACCTGATGTCCATAAGAGTCATTTGCATATATCCCATGTGCCTCTGTTACATGAGGTTTGAGAAGTAACTCACTGGAAGTTCTAGCTTGGCTGGAGTTTTCATTTAGTTTTTTTTCTGATTGGTTTTTCAGTGTGACCTCCTAACTCTTCATTTTAATTTGTTATTTGGGATATTTTGTGGTTACCCTAATGAAAATGGACATCAGCTGGGTATAACAACCCTGTGTTTCTTAAACTTAGTCAAACACCTTGTTTATACTTAACAGAGCATAACAAAGCTGAAATATGCTTATCAATAGCTACTGGGGTTTGGCTTTATTGGTCTGAAATTGTCCATTAAAATGACTTCAAATGTAAAAGTCATGGACAATCAGAATTGCCATATAGCTGAAATACCTGATGTCCATAAGAGTCATTTGCATATATCCCATGTGCCTCTGTTACATGAGGTTTGAGAAGTAACTCACTGGAAGTTCTAGCTTGGCTGGAGTTTTCATTTAGTTTTTTTTTCTGATTGGTTTTTCAGTGTGACCTCCTAACTCTTCATTTTAATTTGTTATTTGGGATATTTTGTGGTTACCCTAATGAAAATGGACATCAGCTGGGTATAACAACCCTGTGTTTCTTAAACTTAGTCAAACACCTTGTTTATACTTAACAGAGCATAACAAAGCTGAAATATGCTTATCAATAGCTACTGGGGTTTGGCTTTATTGGTCTGAAATTGTCCATTAAAATGACTTCAAATGTAAAAGTCATGGACAATCAGAATTGCCATATAGCTGAAATACCTGATGTTCATAAGAGTTATTTGCATATATCCCATGTGCTTCTTTTATATGAGGTTTGGGAGGTCATTCATTGGAAGTTCTAACTTGGCTGGAGTTTTCATTTAGCTTTTTTTTCTGATTGTTTTTTTAGTGTGACCTTCTAACTCTTTGTTTTAATTTGTTATTTGGGGTATTTTGTGTTCACCTAATGAAAATGGACATCAGCTGGGTATAACAACCCTATGTTTAGATAAACACTCTGCTTGTGCTATGCTGAAGAGGTCATAACAAGGCCAAAATATGCATATTCATAGCTAGTGGAGTTTGACTTTATTGGCCTAAAATTGTCCATTGAAACGACTTCAAATGTAAAAGTCATGGGCAATCAGAATTGCCATATAGCTGAAACACCTGATGTTCATAAGGGTCATTTGTATATATCCCATGTGCCTCTGTTACATGAGGTTTGGGAGGTCACTCATTGGATATTTTAATTATAACATAAAAAAACAAAGAAGAAAGCTATAAAAGATGTTAAAAAAACTAAGAACAATGTTGAAAGTGGAAGAAATAAAACTTGGAAGAAAAAGATTTTATATCTGTAAGAACAAATGAAAACAGCAGTAGTAGATTATATATCATGTTTTCAAATGCATTTTGAAAGGAAATGTAAAGGCTGAGATTACAGATTATGAGGGTATACTGGCAAAAATAGGGATACATTGTAATCACAGTTCTTGCATAAATGCACTTTTTTAAGAGTAGATATTACAAAAATGTAGGGTTAAAATAGATCCTACATAATGTACTATTCTTTTTGCTTATGCTTGGAATTGCAGCAATTTTGAAATAGGCCACTTTATATGTGACATTTTATATTCAGCTTCATATAATGCAGTTTGAATGAAAAACGAATAACCAACAAGCCAAAACACTGATAAGGATGGGATGGTTGTTTCTGAAGTGAACATTTTATTGTATGCCAGAAAGAGCTTGCAGAGATAGACAATTAGGAGGTATTCATAGATAAGCACCTCAAATAATCATCTTCTTCTGTTGGCTTTTCCTGGTTAGGGGTTACCACAGTGGATCACCTCTCTGCTCATGATTGGCAGTGGATTTTTATGGTGTCAAGTTGCCAGCCTGGCACCCAAACTTCCACAGAAGGCGTACAAATGCACGCACCCACACATAGGGCCAAATTTAGAGTGTCCAATCCACCTACAGCATGTCTTGGGAGAAAACCAGAGCACCTGGCGGAAACCCACACAACCACAGAGAGGACAGACAGACTCCACACAGAAGGCACCCCAACTGAGAATCAAACCAGGGAACCTCTTGCTGTGAGGTGGCAACACTAACCACTGCACCACCATGGCTGCCCCGTAAGCACCTCAAATAATAAATATTATTTAGATGGTATAAGGCCTGAGAATCAGGGATGAAGAAACATGTGTGAAACTAAAAGAGGAATTTTACAGAGAATAATATTATTTGTAGCCTTTCAAGACAGAAGCTCAGTTCAGTCTTGGTTCATTATCTCCTCTGATCTTGTTTGAGTACAATTCAGAAAGCTTCAATTATATGACTTTATCTATACTGCTATAATTTGCTGTAATTCAACATTGTAATGGGAATAACTTGCCCAGTATTCTAATATGCAGCTCAATATGTAATACATGCAGCTAAGCAAAATATAAGATGTTCATTGTGACTTGTATTTTGAAAGGTGCACTGCAGAGTGAAGCAATGAGATTTGGTACTTCCTCAGTCTGATCCGGACAGTTTTAACAATGGTGCCAGAACAGGTGGTGTGGGAGATATTAAACTACAGATGAAGTAATTCTCAGAACCCTATAGCAACTCTGTATCACAAATAAATTTGAAGGCTGTTATAAGCAGATGACATAAGCAATAAAGGACAGCATTGATACTTTGAAAGGAATGTTACAGTGTTCTGCAAAGATCAAGAATTGTCAAGGAAAAAGACATCCCTGCAAGGTACCAGTGTGATGTTGGAAAGGCAAAGGAATCTTTACAAGTGTGCATTTAAAGAAGTTGTGAGGCAACTCACCACTGAATCAACACTCATTCGACAAATTTTAAGCAAGCATTTATTTTTTACTATAATGGATTTTATAGCTAAGTCAATCAGTAAATGTCAGAAAGGTGTAGAGATGTCTACATTAAAAAAGGGTAAAGCCAAAATGCAAACAGTCCAATAATAAAGTGTTCAAGAAATGTTAATTTTAATGTTATCATTACAAGAATGTTAGTTCAGATACAAATATGTTAAAAAGCAGAAGCAAGTCATAGTGAGTGAAGTTAGAGAGAGACTTCCTTAAGATCCTCAACATGAATCATTGTTTACAGAAACATTAGTTTTGTCAGTTTCTGATAGTATAGTTTCAGATTTAAATAATGTAAATTGCAATAGATTCTAGTTTACAGTGTTAAGAAATCAATGTAAACGTCACAGCACATGTAGTTCAGTATTTAGAATTAAATTGCAATATTGCAAATACAGATCGACCCGATGTAAATACAGCCAGTTTACATGACATGCAGGTTTCAGAGTAGAGCACAGAAGAAACATTTTCAGAATCTCATGTTAATGGTATCATTATGATCTCTGTTACAAATAATGTACAGAATGTAATTAATACTAGTTTGTTGTTTTCAGAAGGTAGTTCAAATATTGCACTGGTAGAGAATCAGAGTACAAGAATTAACAGTAATCCTGCAGAAACATGTCTTCCTGATTTAGTTAACACCAATATAAATGACACAGATTTCAGCTAAAAATAAAGAAGAAACGCATACAACAGCCGAAGTTAATGGGGTCACCAGTATTATAGCAAATGATTTTCAGATTATCTGTAATGGCTGTGGTAGTGCAGCACCAAACCATCTCATTTATATGACATCACTTAACGTGGGAAAATATGGCAGACAATATATTTCTTTGTTTACAGAAAAGAAACTCCCCGGGATTCATGAAGCTCGGCACAAGGCTTGCACCGGCCGTGCGGCGTATATATGGTGTAATAGTGCCATATGCATATTAATGAAGGCGTGCTGCCGCCACATCCACGTGCATAGGAAACATGTGCAAGTGCATGGGGCATTTCTAAGTTGCGCCCAGAGGCGTGTCAATGTCGGCTGTCGATGAGCAACCTAAACTGCTGAATATTATAGTCTGCCTGCAATAGTAATCACACCTATCAGTGTCTGTGGATAATGAAACGTATGCAAAGCATGCAAGACAGTTCCTGGCCCCACAAAATTGAGAATCAAACAGAAATGCACGCAACACAATATGGAGTTTCCATCCTTGGAACAAATGATATTTAAAATTGTTTGTCCATAATGTACTGCACTGTAAGTAGTTATACCCAGTGGAAGTGAAGCGCATCATGTCAGCGCGCCGCCAATACACACTTCCAGCTCCATGGGCAGGGTCACCATCAGTCCCACATTGGTAGTGATAGTACACAGCTGGGCAGTTGTGGCCATAGCAAAACATCACAAGTGTAAAGTACCCTGTGACCGTATAATATAATATGTCCTACATCGCATAATAATCACATACAACAAATGTCCGTACTGGACATGACATATAACAACAAATATAAACAAGGAAATGAAACAGACGGAGCATATAAACTGCCGCAAAAGTAAGCCAACATGTATGCATAAAATGACAGCAGCATCCGTAGTACAGTCTGTGGATATATGTTCTGTCATACAATCTGAGTACTGTCCGGAAGATATGCCATCCCGGCCACATGAAAAGGTGGCAACACAAACAATGTCCATAGCATATCAGCAAACTACGGACATATGCGGTCCAAGCCATTCTTGTCCACATGTGTGAAGATAAAATGGGAATTACCCGGGTGGACATTACATGTCATGAAAGATAAGTCTTGTGTGTGTACCTATGTGCATGTTGTGCAGCCATGTTTAAATTTGAAAATGCCACAGTAGTCCTCACAACCATACAGTTACCTGACATATGTACTTTATGCAATGTATTCCCTTGATCGTGCTATGAGACAGCAACCAAACAAGGGATGGATGGAAGCGTCTGTAATATGTGTGTGGGTGTATGCAAACTGTAATAATCCCTAAAGGCGAGACTGTGTCGGATGCACAATAGACCAAACTGGAGGTGTATGACAGAGCAGTGTGTGAAGTGAGGGTTACCACCCGCAACTTTGTGCAACAGATAGTCCATCTGTGGCCAGTGTTGTCCTGCTGACAATAACAAAACAAATGATAATTGGCCTGAGATATCATGACAAACTATATTCCCTAACTTATTAGTGATACATGGATAAGTCAGTGATGTCGTATTTTAAACACCTACATCCTAAATGAAATGGTGTAAACAGCTTAAATACTAAACAAATAACCTGTACTATTGTCAAAGAAGTGAAGTTCTGTCCCATGCACTGTCCATGGTATATGCTATACTGCAAAGTCACGTAGTAATACTACAACTACCCCACATTGGCCAATGGAAAATGTGCCAATCCAATGTGAATCAGAAAGAAACACAAAGAACAAACATATAGCAATTTTAAAGTAGCCTGACAGTCCATATTCTTTACCAAAATCACACAAACATATGAATATTAAAATGTGCTATACACATGAACAGGAATGAAACCGGCACATACACATAGGATGGTATATGCGGAACTGGGACATCCAAATGCAGAACCCATGCATACATAATGCAATACCGAACATCCCCTGTTTAGCACACAACCCGCACCCATATCTGAATGTCCACCAAATCCAGCCATACTTAGGCTACCAGCCTTGCGCAGCTGTACATCTACACATAGTGAGTATTACCCATAGGTAGTAGGAAGTATCACCCTAGGCAGTGTCAGGATTGCAAACTATGTATCCCACGTTTGTAAACATCCCATCACATTTTCATAAATCCAAAAGCCCGCACGTTCATGTTTTGGCAAAATCTGTGTACATCAGAGTTGTTTACACACCACGATGTCTAGTACTGTACACATCTGGACAAAAGTTGTATGTGTAGTCACGGTACTGTTCAGTTTCTAAACGGACATGCATAACATACTACGCAGGATGGAACACCTGTCCACCAAGCAGGTCTCCCCACATGAATTATCAACAGAATATATTCTACTCAATCACATACTGACACTGCACCTCTCAACCTATTACAGCAACAAAATCTGGACAAAGCCTAAAATGATGGGTGGGCAAATAGGGACAGATGTAAATATTGCTGTCACAAACTTCAAAAGTTGACAGAATAATAGTATGTACATTAGCATGAACTTTGTGAAGGATGTGGGGTAGTCCCTGAGTATTACAGAGGTCCGTACATATTTACAGTAACAAACCTTCACATTTGTTTACTGTACTACTGCATACCTGCAGTTAATTTATGTCCAAAATAATAATCCTCATATGAATGAATACAGGAAAGAGTCAAATGTGAATGGGAACACCACTAACCATGGATTATGTATTGTAACCACCCCCACCCATGTTATGTATTGCCAACATAATAAGCTGCTGACAGGTGCCCAAACACCTGTGTCTGTAAACACAAGTAAAAACGTATAAAATGGACAAACTCTGTCCATGTGCTTTGTCTGACATTTGAACATGGTCTTGGCAGTTCCGTTCACCAGGTGGACAAGCCTAAACCCAGATCATCACATGAACACCCTGACAATCAAAGACTTGTATGTGCCAGGACTATAAGCCTTGGAGTTCTGAATATCCTTGGATTGATTAAATATGCAGCTTGGGTCCAGAGCAGTAGGGAATAGGGAATGTGTAATATGTAGTACCACATTTTTCCCAGCAGGAGAACAGATGCCTGTGCTGTAAGTGAAGCGGTGAGGAATATGTTAATGTAGCTATGTACTATGGGTATGCATATAAATGAGTCAGAACACCAATAGTATAGTGGTCACAGCATCCGGCCAACGTGAATGCAGTCCCGGTTCTACTACGACTACAGC
The DNA here is from genome assembly GCF_019279795.1 of Protopterus annectens. NCBI lineage: Eukaryota > Metazoa > Chordata > Ceratodontiformes > Protopteridae > Protopterus > Protopterus annectens. The sequence goes on from NC_056736.1 coordinate 503,494,603, forward strand.
ACATATAATTTTAAAATGTAATGAATGCGTCTGTGCTGTAAAGACATTTAAATATGTAAAGGTGAACATGTGTTTTGCATATGTCCGTTAACCAGATTACAGATATTTTACTGGTACTGTCACAATTAATAAAGCCCGTGTAAGCACAAAGACTTAGTAAACATATGTTACCCACAATAAGGATATGCAACTGTGCCTGCGCGTGTGTAATCCGCTCACAACATAGCAAATGAATGCTGTTTTCTACATGTTATTTATATATCTATATATGGATATATATATTTGTGTATAGATATATATCCACAGACTTAACCTAAATAAATATATGAAATAAAGAATGTACAGACATAAATATAAATATATATATATATATATATATATATATATATATATATATATATATATATATCTATACACACATACAACATTAATTGATATATACATAACAAACATATAAACATATGTCCTTATAGATATAACACATGTACATAAACAGGTTACGTCATAGCTATTATGGATAGACATACAGACATGCAATAAAGGTAAATACACTGCTGCTTTCCAAACCATTGCCCGGAAAGTACCAGTGTGCCAGATCTGCAAGTTCTACTCTTTAAACATGGATATAGGTGTCCTTTGCAGGACCCCAAAAATTGTGATTCTTTACAGGCACCGTCCTGTAATGATCGCTGCAAAGAAGTGTCATCCGCAACTACAATATAGCTGTACATGCAACAGTAGCTTGTGCAAGTAGAATAGCACATGGGTTGACAGAATGTATGACATATGTCCCGATATGAGGAGAGTGGATAGTGCTTAGAAGTGTCTTCATACTTTATTATCGCTCACATTAAATATGTCTTATGACTACTGTGGAGGGATGTCAGGTATAGGAATCATGGGTATGCAATAATGGGCCTAGGTGCCTAGGTGTTGGTTGGCACAGATTTATTAGGTCCACCCCATGGGAGTGATTAATATTCCTATGTGGGTATAGCACACGCGAATATCTTCAAAAAATGAAGAACCCATCTACTGGATATTGTGTAAACCATTGGGGGAAGACATAGGGACTTATATCAGTGTCTTGTAAGTGATTATCATCGACGTACATGCGTACGACTAAGATGGTAACCATACCTCTCAACCTTTCAGAATAAGACATCTGGACAAAAGCATTTAAAATAAGTACAAATAGGGAATATTTTAAATATTCCTCTTACAAAGTTAGAACGTTGATAGAATACTGGATTATTCATTAGTATGAATGTTTTGAGGTTATTAATTATAAAATACTAATGTCTGTCATTATTTTCTAACTCCACAGTCCTTAATGACTTGCCATTAATTTACCAGAAAGGCACAATATTATGAAAAAAGGAACAAAATTATAAGTCTAAGTTCAGGACATTTACCCAAAATGTGTACAGTTGAGAGGTATGAAGGTAACCCTGTCCTAAATAAATGTACAGAACTAGTGATATTAGGTGGACAAGTGTGAGGAAAGACGTGATGACAAATGACAAAACATGTATAAGTCAAAAGCATGTACCTCGATAAATGTGAATGAATACTTATGCCCTGTGATAGTCAATGTGGAAGGTTAATAGAAACAAAATAAATGTGTCACTCAGGGTGTTATGCAGTGTCCCTGATACAGTGTTCAGTCTCCCACACTCGCATGTGAGTTCTGCCACTGACGGAAAGTGCAAATATCGGCGAACACATAAGGTGGATGATAGCATAATATGTTTTTATTAGCACCTGTTGGCTTTTGTGAGGAACACAACACTCTGGGCGGGTATGTCCTGCAAAAGGAATGTAATGGCATCTGGCCTGTGATTTCTTCATATATTGTGTGTAGTGGTGTAATAAAATGATATATCTTGTATCAGAAATAGATGCATGTTATAGGAAACAGTATTATGGACTATACTACTACAAGAAAAATCTGAAAGTATGAAAAGCACTGAAGTAGTCAGTTTAGTATTGACCGCAGGTATGTGTTGACTTGTCTAATGTCACAGCTGTATATATAGTTCCTACAGGGCTGTCACCTCTACAAATGAAAGTGGGAGCTGCTCTGTAGAAATGTCAGACGTAGCAGGTCAAAACATACCTACAGCCATGCATACTCCACAAATAGACATATTAGCACACAACAAAGCTTAGGTCAGGATTCATGAAGCCTTGGCCGGCGTGTATGAGTAGAGTAAGAGTAGAGCAAGGCAAGATGTCTGCCGAGCTATTCAGCAATATCCTGAAGGGGCGTGTAAGACAGTCCCTAAAACGAACGTTGCACAGCCAATGTTAGGATATGCAAATTACCAAATTTGTAGGTGAAAGCTATGCAAATGATGTAAAATTTGCGATACATGAAACAGTAAGCTGTCCGTGCAAGAGTAATGTGCAGAAATGTACTCGGATGTTAACCGAGTAATGTTCTGCAAGTAGCTAAATAGAGCAATGTCAGCTGCAAATAAAGGATGAATTTAGTTGAAGAAGCATGCCAATAGCCAAATATAAGGCCAGTGGCATTTTTTTCCATTGGAAATTAATAAAACTCTATTTGTCCTCCCCGATCTCCAGTGGTTAAGCGTAGCGCAGCGGCGCGAAAATGCACTACGCTTTCAAAACAAGAAAAATATTTAAAATATACATACAAATTGTAATGTTAGTTAAAAGTTAGTTTTACATGTAGGTGAATAGCAAGCTGAAGACAACATGGCTACTGAGTACTGGTTGCTATATGTGGAAGTGCTCTTTCAGAGATGCAACCAAGCATTAGTAGGCAAGCCTATGCAACTGAGGCTGAGGATAGTGAATCACAATTTGTCATGCCATATGGGCCAAGCCTCTACAGTGTAAGAGTAGGGTAAGGGGACTATCAGAGTAGAAGATAGGTGACATCATGAGTGTGTATGTATAAAACACTGTAATCTTATTGGAGCAGTGTGTCACATGTTTGCTGTCAGTTACTCATCAGTGGAAGAGGCGTGTTATGATTTATCCTAGGTAAAGTCAGGAAACTGATGGTGTACGCCATGGATATCACTGAAGTATCCTGCAAAACTGCTTACAGTGTGTTCTCGCCTGTGCGCGCCTGTAAGCCCGAGTAAGCATGTGTGCGCGCGTGCCAGCCCGTGTGCGCGTGTTGAAGAACGAGTAAGCCAGTGTAAGATTGTTGAAGCCTGTGTAATGTCATGTAAGCCAGTGTAAGCGTTTGTAAGCATGTATAAGCCTGTGTGTGTGCGTGCGTGGAAGCGGATGTGCACTTTTCTGTGCTCCTATGCGCGGCGCTGCTCACTGTGGAAACAGACAGTGAAAAGGAAGGTAAACAAATAGCAGTAAGTTAACCAAGGAGAACTACCACAGCTAGCAGGTGAAAACAATCAGAATGAGCATATTACACAGTCAGTACAGTATGCCAGCACAGCACTTACAACTCTACAAACAACATTCCACCATGTTTTTCTCAGACACACTGCAACACTGTAGTATACTAAGAGAAGTGAAAACTGAAAAAGCTTAACTGAGACAGCATAATGTTAGAGGCTGCCATTGCTATTATACGTCAACATATGCAACATGCTGAGAGTTGTGCCAATGTGAATGCTGCTCAGAAACACACAGTGAGTAGACGGAGAAGACTGTGCAGGCACAGGGTAACCTACCAGGGGCTACATAAGATGGAGATAGTGGAGCGCTATAGAGAGTACAGAGATCTCCTACAGAAGATTGTTGAGCCATGCAGGCCATGTCTCACACACAGAACCAACAGAGGGAAACCCATCCCAGTGGAAACCAAGGTATGTGTTGCCCTAAGGATACTAGCAACAGGTACCTTCCAGAGAACAACTGGTGATATGATGTGGATTTCACAAACATCAGCATCCAGGGTCCTGCACCATTTCATGAATGCCATGTCAGCACATGTCAGTGATCATGTATATATCCCCAATTCCCGTGAGGTATTGAGCAGCAATATGTGTCTTTCTCACACAATAGTGGAATACCCTGAGTACTGGGTGCAATACACTGCACGCTCATATGCATCAAAGCACCAGCCAGTGAGCGTGGTAGGGCCTACATCAACCACAAGGGCTTCCCCTCCATCAAGTGGTGGTTTGTGTGTGATGGCCAGCCCATAATACTGAATGTGTGTACTGGCTGCCCTGGAAGCTACAATGCTTCCCATATGTGGTATCTGACGCAGCTGTACAAAACATTTGACAATGGGGACAACCCTCATGGTCACCTAGTGGGGGATGCTAGATGTGCTGTTCAACTGTGGCTGATAACACACATCAGAAATGCACACACACATGAACAGGAATGCCATAATGAGGCACACGCACAAACAGAAAATGTGATCTAGCATGTGTTTGTGCTGCTCAAGTCACAGTTCAGGTGCCTGGACACATCTGGTGGAGCATTAAAGCACTTGTCACCAACATGTACCAGAATTGTCTGTGGCCTAGGTCATCTGTGTCACACACACACATGACAGTTTATATAGATAGTGTGAGGGACTGTTCATGTATGTGTTTTACTGCAGAACAGTTCAAACACAGCAAAGTCTGTCAATAATGGACATTCATCATAGTTGAACAACCACCTTGGTGGATATGCATGCAGACCTCTCATTGCTTATGTGATACAGTGATGTACTTCAGAATACCATTGTAAATACAAATATCAAAGGACAAATAACATTGCACTTGTCTATATGTACACATTGTTACCCATTATACATATTGTTGTCTAATACCTATGTGTTACTGTTGGTATAGTATGGGTAGTAAATGTGGATGACTAACACATTTCAGCCTTATAAGTTTACAGCATGGATTGGATAACATGTATCTGTCTGTATGATACCCTTGTGTAGAATAACTGTGTCATGTGCAGAATGCATTGTAGGCCACAGTATGGATTTTCAGATGTGGACAGGAATATCCCTATTTTCTTTGCTTGTAACCAACATGGCTATATGTCAAACAGTAATGGTCCCAGCAATGTGTGGCGGTCAATACCAGTGCTTACTGGTATAGTATAGTACATGAAGGATCCACATGCTACTGTGTGTCCTACATGTGTGGGTCAGTTGTGAAGATATCATATAACAATTGGTTATTCAGACTGTTGAAGTTGTATCTACTACCATAATGCAAAACAATTACAGATAGTAACGGTATCACCCACTGCACCGTGTAAAACCATATCATACACACATGTATAGACAAGTACAACAATATGTGTATTATAATGCATACTGGCTACCAATAGAAACTATGAAGTGTTAACAGTGTGTAATACAGGGCATGTCACCATTCCAATGTGTCCACTATACATGTACATGCAGACAGTGCACCTTCACCATGTTCACAAATAAATACATGAAAATCTGTACTACACACATCACACACGTACTGCACACTCTGAAACAAATGCTGCCAATACTACACACGTCAGTCAAATGGTACATGGATGGATAATAAATCTTCAGAATTAACAGTGCTGTAAACTATGCTGCATTGATGATCATAGCTGTAATGCATCATGCCTGCTTACATACACCTAGAAGGATATCACACTTTGTGTTAACAACATTTTAACATTAATACAGTGCTACAAAGCCACCCTGTGCATCAGCACCATGTTAGTCTGTTCCTGCATCAATATTACACATTACAGGAGGTGGCACAGGTGTCATCATATACACAGGGTATGTTGTTTCTTTTCCAAAGCCTGTCATGGAGCCATCCAATCAACATGTATGTATGTGTGTGTGTGTGAGGGACAACAGTTTTTGCATGGCCCAATGTTGATGCAATGTGTGTGTGTATGTGTTAGCCCTAGCTGTTTGTTTTGTATGTGTGTGTGTCTGCATTTACACAGTTTCAGCATGTGTCAGCCATATACAGCAGGTTGTGGGACAGTCACAGACCATACCTGACAGGCTGTACAGATCACCATTTCTGGCCATGGACACCCCTCCATGCATTCAACAATATTCCAGTTCTGCACCTGGCAATGTATACACATACATTCTTGGGATCTGTATCACAACTTGTGGATAAACGGGAGTCAGTAATGTTAACCTGATTTGCATAGTATTGTCATTTAATACATAGTTATATGAGTCATACTCATCCTCCAAAGTAATAACCACTGCTGACTGTTGCTGAGATGGGCACAAGACCGTTTAAAGGTGCTGTACTATCATTGTTTTCAATGTCCCTTGTAATACCCAGCAACAAAATAACTGGTCACTACACAACTATAACCCAGGATCACTACAGCGCACTATCACAGAGCAATAGCAGATTTAGATACATCCAAGGTGATCACATACAGATAATGCAGCACATTCAATAGTGCTAATATCCACATACATATCTATCTATATTATATATATATATATATATATATATATATATATACACACACACACACACACACACACACACACACACACACACACACACACACTTGGCAAGGTTGGGATTAGAACACAGACCTAACTACCTTATCACATTACAGCATTATGCATTTACAGAATGTGCTACCATGATTACTAGATCACAGCATTCACACATGCATACTTCTAGCTTGCTGACATCAGCATCAAAGGCAAAGACACTGTACGGATTCTATGGAGAGCGAATAGTGTAAAAGCAATGTACTGTTGTCATGCAGTGGGAAACACCCACACACGTGGCAGGATTGGGATTAGAACACAGACCTAACTACCTTATCACACTACAGCATTACGCATTTACAGAACGCGCTACCGAGATTACTGAACACAGAACTCCCAGAGGCATACTTCTAGGTGGGTGACATCATCTGCAAAGGCAAAGACGCCAATAGGAAATGTATGTGGTGTGAGGTGTCTAAAAGCATTACTGTGTCCCCAGGCAGCTGGAAACACACACGCACAGAGAGGCACATACTTGGCAGGGCTGGGAGTCGAACATACAGCTAACTACTTTATCATACTACAGCATTACGCATTTACAGAATGCACTACCAAGATTACTGAACACAGCACTCCTAGAGGCATACTTCTAGGTGGGTGACATCATCTGCAAAGGCAAAGATGCCGATAGGGAATGCATGTGGTTTGAGGCATCTAAAAGCATTACTGTGTCCCCAGGCAGATGGAAACACACAGAGGCACACACTTGGCAGGGCTGGGAGTCAAACATACAACTAACTACGTTATCACACTACAGCATTACGCATTTACAGAACATGCGACCAAAATTACTGAACACAGCACTCCCAGAGGCATACTTCTAGGTGGATGACATCATCAGCAAAGGCAAAGATGCCGATAGGGAATGTATGTGGTGTGAGGAGTCTAAAAGCATTATTGTATCCCCAGGCAGCTGGAAACACACACACACACACACAGACACACAGACACACACACACACACACACACACACACACACTTAGCAGGGCTGGGAGTCGAACATACAGCTAACTACCTTATCACACTACAGCATTACGCATTTACAGAATGCGCTACCGAGATTACTGAACACAGTACTCCCAGAGGCATACTTCTAGGTGGGTGACATCATCCGCAAAGGCAAAGACGCCGCTAGGGAATGTATGTGGTGTGAGGTGTCTAAAATCATTAATGTGTCCCCAGGCAGCTGGAAACACACACACACACACACACACACACTTGGAAGGGCTGGGAGTCGAACATACAGCTAACTATCTTATCACACTACAGCATTATGCATTTACAAAATGTGCTACCAAGATTACTGAACACAGCATTCCCAGAGGCATACTTCTAGGTGGGTGACATCATCCGCAAAGGCAAGGACACCCATAGGGAATGTATAGAGAGTGAGCAGTCTGAAAGCATATTACTGTCCCAAGGTAGACATAGACAAACACACAGCAGTGGTGTGATCGGGGCAACTAAATATCTATGGAGCACTACAACAACACTACATAGATACAGGACGTGTCACAGACAGTACACCCTTCAAGATGGTCAACCAGTGTGTTCAATGTAGGCATCCATCGTGACATTGAAAATGGACATCTGTTGCCTGGATGACCACCATCGCTATACAGGATGTCAATGGCCATGCCCATGCACAGTGGCACATCACCAACACAAGGTGTCACTGGCCATGCCCACATGCTTAGTATCACACATCTGTTTTGAATGTACTGTGTATCCATCTACACAACAGCGTACTGGGCATGCTCAAACAGCAGTTGCAAAGGGCCATCTTGCATGCACACGGATTCTAAACATGGAAGGGCGCAGTTTGGAATGTACTGTGTGTCCATCTACACAATGGTGTACTGGGCATGCTCACACACTTGGCAGTTGCAAAGGGCCGTCTTGCATGCACACGGATTCTAAACACGGAAGGGGACAGTTTGAAATGTACTGTATGTCCATCTACACAATGGCGGCATACTAGGCATGCTCACACAGCAGTTGCAAAGGGCTGTCTTGCATGCACACGGATTCTAAACATGGAAAGGCACAGTATGGTGTTACTGTCCCCATGTACATGAATGCCACTCACATGTACTGACCAGTACACACTCAGGAGCCATCACAGATTTCCCAGGTGCAGATCACAGAGGTACACACCACAGTCTTTATTGTAGCCCTCAGACATCACCATGTTGCAGGACCAGCAATACACTGCCATACATTATCACAACACCGTGTGGCTCATGACCAGTGGACTGTACATAAGTCTACAGCAACTGTGCAGACTACACATGTACCGACAGGGTTCCAACATGTGTTATGCATTGCAATGATACCCTATGTAATGATCAGGTCGGCTCTACACATACCAGGGGCCCTGGGTCTTACAAAGCTGTGACAGATGACTGTCGCTGTACACCAAAGATCACATGTGTGGATATGACATACATGTAATTGCAGTGGATATGTGCATGGACCACACACACAATACATATGTACATAGCATAGCATTTTCAGTCCTCCGTGCAGACAAGTGGCTATAGCAATCACACACATGCAAATGGAAGGTGGGTCCATGGCTGTTGAATGCTAACAGTACATGAGGTAGCAATGTTGACCGAGGATGCATTCCCTCTGTACTAGTTACCTATGACATCCATCATATCTTACAACAGTCCATGTGTTATGCATGTCATCACACATGTCCACCAATTGCACTGCATACAAAATGGCTACATGACAGGCATGTAGGACCAACACACATGTACAATTTGTAGTGTGCATGCAGCTACCATGCCTGTGCAGTAGCTGATGTATGTGACTCATCTGTGCCTAACTACAACATGCAGTTGCAATGCAGCCCCATCATTGACACCTGTATATGGTGACATACTGACAGTACGGCAGAATGTACATCAGGTATGGATGGATGTGTGTACATAAAGTGGTGATCCACCTGTGCAGATGGATCTTTGCTGGGGATGGTTCAGAGGCATGTCACACGCCATCCTACCATTACATGTGCAAACAGTACGCTATGTTACTGTTACTTGACGGTGAAGACATAAACCTACACAGCGGTCAGGTGTTACCGACTGTATGTCACCTAACACCTGTAACACCTATATCCTCCCATGTGCAAATAGCACCACAATTGCCGGACTTAGTGTTGGTACGCATAATGCAGCCAATACTGCTGCATGTGTGTCAGACGTATCATCATATCGCAGGTGTATCATTCACACTACTGCCATGTGTGTTTGCTTGTGTGACCATATATGCCACATATGGTGGGGATTACATCCCAATTGTTACACACCCCTGTACACTGTTGTAGAGATCTGTACATACTGCAGTGTGGAAAGCATGATGTAAGCAAGGGTGGTGTGTGTATCACACACATCAGCTATCCATATGTGTATGCCATTTGTGGTCTCCACAGTGTGTGTGTGTGTGTGTGTGTGTGTGTGTGTGTGTGTGTGTGTGTGTGTGTGTGTGTGTGTGTGTATGTATGTATGGCTATCTGGTGCATGGACTGAGGGTGTATGCTACCATAGAGAACACACAGGATCCCTAACCCCTCATGGTGATGCAGTCTACTACCCTGTTGATGCCATAGGTCTCAGCCATACTGGCTACCTGTACATGTTCTTTCTCTGTGTTGCATTGCGTGGGTGTACAGTACTGTAAGGGTGATGACCCCATAGGCAGGGGTCCTTACCTCAACACTATGGGGTGTGCTTTATAGTGTTGTTGACCCCGTGAGTATGTGCATGTTCCTGTAATGTGACAGGGTATGACTGCTACACAGTGAGGCCTCATGCTATCAGGTTGCCTCTAACATTAGCATCAGCTGGACCCCTTTGTACAACCCTGCATCATGTCAACATACCGGTGATGTGACCTGGTATGGATGTCACGTCTCTAGCCACTGTAGCCTATTAAACTGCCCACATGCGTCTGGATCAGTATATGTGTGGACATCTGTGGTATGTTAGCCTTTCCAACAGTCAGGTTGAGGCTACGTATAGCATGCTGATATTGCTGTACGTGCCTGTGAGTACTCCACAGTTACACATGGGAGACTGCAAACACTGCTACTGTAGGCACATGCAAATAGACCATAAGGAGGGAACCAGGGCATCATTACCAATATGCTGTTACTGTTGTTACCAAGACACATACTGTGAACATATAACAATGCATGCTAAACCTGTACTACATGGTATGTCTGGTGCATGTTAACAGTACACAACTAATGTAATATATACTTCTCTCACTAATCTTACACAACTAATGTAATATACACTTCTCTCACTATTCATACACAACTAATGTTATACACACTTCTCTCACTATTCTGTTCATCATGTGCATCAGACCATTTGAGCATGTCCCTGCACCGATGGTATGGATTACAGGGATGGGGCACAGGCTTCATCATATGCACAGGGTGATAATCTTTGCCAGGGGCATAGGCTACACCAATGGATGACATCATGTGTGTGGGTAAGGGTCAGTGACATGATTAGACATGTCTGTTCAGTATGCATGTGGGTGTTGGGGTGCCCTACAGATGTGTTTGCTGTGTGCATGTATGTGTTGCACACAGTTCTTCCTTTTGTGAGGCCTACACAGAGGTATTATTGACAGCTCCATATTGTACAGAACAGGTTGTACAGCTTACGGCCACGTGACCTGTGACTGCCAGGGGTTGCACGGGCACTACTGGAACTGTGTCCCCACTGGGAACGTCCAGGGCCACATCCACGTGGCCTGCTGTGTACTTGTGTGGACAGCGCAGCACCAGCTGCACTGCTGCTGCTATTGGCACTATGGGAATGGGCATGTGAGGTCACGGGTGGCACGCTCACGTTGACCTGCAATAGGTGGTGTAGCTGGTCTACGTCCACATGGCCTACGCCTCACTCCTACCAGATGTTCCAGCACAGACAGCTCATGCTTGCGAATTGCCATGCCATGGTCAAGGATTCCGACCATGTCACCCAATCTCCTGTCCAGAACATCAGCAATCTGCTGTTGAGCATTTGCCAATGCCTGGATGTTGTCATTTAGGGTACGGATAACACCCTCTGCAGTCTCTGCCCTTCTTTTTTCTGCCATTCAGCACATGTGTGTGCCGCCATTACAGTCTGGAGCATGCGTCTGTTGATACCAGCTGCTGCGCTCTGTCCTGCAGGCGCATGTCTGCCAGAGGTCCTCCTACGAGCAGCACCAGCCGCATGCCTGTGTGGCACATCTGCTGTTATTACACTGACACCATGGTGTGGAGACACACCTTCTGTAGCCACCACATGTTCCTGTTCCACGCTAACAGACGCTGACTGTCCTTCCTCTATGGCCAGTGGTGATGCGGTATGTGTTGGCAGCAGAACTGTGTGCGTGGAAGAGGGGGACATAGCTGGGATGGCAAACATTGCCACAGATTCAGCCCCTGACAACCCTGCCTGTACCTCATACATATGTTCATCACTGCTAGTATCTGTGGGGACACTAACATCTGATGGACCTCAGGAGGGTAATGTACCTACATCACCTGTGAATGCAAAGAAAGACTAAATTACCACTGACACACACACATACACACTGACACACACACATACACACTGACACACACAGACACACACAGACACACACACACAGACACACACAGACACACACACAGACACACACAGACACACACGCAGACACACACCATGCATGTGATTTGACAGACGGCATGCAGCATGCCTGTGATACAGCAGACGGCATGCAGCTCAGACATTAATAGTGTTAGTTACCATACCTCCCTGGGGTGCACACTACAGCAAGCAGGTGTCATATCAGTAGCCATGCAGTTCACACAATCATGGTAGCATGCATGCATCCCTGTGATACACCATGTGGACCAGAACAGGATAACAGTACACATAGCTGACGTGACCTTGACATGTAATCCGCTGACGTGTGCATTAACATGCATGCATGTCTGACACAATGGTGTCCTGACACATGTACAGCGTCGTAATGGGCATCACATTGCGGTGTTGTCTGTATGCCCTACAGATAGAATGCATGTTTAGCAAATGTGCATGAGCATGGAATGGTAGTGTGAGCCATTTACATTGCTATACAGTGTGAAGTACAGACACTGTGCCATTGCATGGAATCATGAGGCATCTATATTGCGATACAGTGCATAATATGTACACATTGCATAGCCATAACTGCATGCATACCCATGACATAACTGTGGATTGTGACCCATGATGCTTAGGTGTATACACACCAAACCATGCTGTGTCATGTGACAGGTCACTGTAGGACCTACAGTTGACACCCCTGCACAACTACTACAGAGTCTTAGCTGCCTGGCAACCATGTCCACACATGGCAGACTTGTCAATTCATCATGTCCCACATGACATTGATGTACCACACACACAAGGTGCACAGCTAACGGTGATGTCCTACAGCAGCTAGGGAAATGTACAGTATCTGTGGCCTGATGTGGTGTCAATGTCTGTGGAAGCTGTAGAGGTGACTACTGTCATGCTATGACACAGGCGTGATGTTCAACACATCTTATATGGTAGACATCAGTGACACCTCCACTAGCTGTGCACAGGCTTTTAGGATATCCAGTGTACCACTTCAACAGTATAATCAGTCAACTAAGGCTATAATTGGACCATGTGTGAATAATGTGAAACAGGGTGTAGAAACATCTACTGTGTGGCTACATGTCTCTGGCCACCCCCCATGGCCATGTGTGCACATGTGTTGGACAAATGTCTGTGTTGTCCCATATGACATACACCCATAGATGTCAGATATGTCACCATCCACAGGGCTATGCAGACAACGGGTTGTATGTTTGGAATGTGGGGTATGGGTTATGGGATAGTGTGACAGTATTGCAGCCAAAACACTACATGTCTGGGACATGTCAGATGGCACATCACAATGTGTGCACCATTGCAGGGGCATATAACGCAATGGTGATGCCTGTGGGCTGCCCATATCACAGCTCACTGTGTAGTACTGTTTGCATACCACACGTGTTGTTCCAATGTGTAGTACATATGCCTCCATTGTAAAACATCTCCACCATTGTATGCACAGCTGACCACACATGTAGCAATGACAAATACTGTGGTTTCAAGTTGGTGTATCATTTAGTTTGTATATATTGCACATGAGTGGCCTGTGTGAATGATGGGTGATGCGACCTGTGAATCGTGACTGGAATCAACATCAAGTGTGCAAGTGTTAACTGGCCACATGGCGAATAGATCTATGCTTTAACATGCCTGATACTGATGACAGTCTCACCTGCAAAGGACTCATGTCTGTGTGGCACGCCAGAGGTACCTGTATAGGGGTGACACAGCAGTATGAACATTACCCATGACTGTATGACAGCCACAGGGTGAACTGTGCATGTTAACACACTCACCTGTACAATAGCATATAGTATGCACATGTGTGCATACACAGGGTAGCATACTGTAGTATGCAGCATGTGTGTCCACATACCTTGCATATGTTGTTACATTACATCATGTACAGTGACACATGCAACTAAATGGGATATAATAGCCATATGTGCAGTACTGACTTACCAGGCAACTCCAGGCACATTGGTTGGGAGACACCCACCTCCACAATGGCAGCTAGTGTTTGTCGATGCTGTTCTGAGGGTGTCCCCAGACTGGCCAGTAGCTCCTCGGTGTGTGTGAGTGGGGGCTGGGTTGGTGGCCCACCACCTGTTCCACCTTGTTCCCTGGCGATTGCAGTGGCACGCTGTTTTGCATGTCGGATCAAGTCCATGCAGTGTCTGCACACCTGCTGGTAGGTGTGGTTATGGCAACCCACATTGTTCACCCTCCTGCAAAGATCCTGCCACAGGTCATCCCGCTGCTGGGCATGCTGTGGCACATGGCTGAACAACACCTCGTAGTTCTCATGGAGGTACGGGATGAGGACATCATCCTCCTGGCGGCTGTACGCTGGCAGGCGTGTACGAGGCATTATCTGTAAGACATAATGATGGTGACAGGTCACAGTTTCAGAGATGTACAGAGATACTGTTGCACATACATTTCTAGTAAATCTAGTGCATCTGCACAGTTATCTTTGCAAATCATCATGACACTGACACGACTGGCATGTTTATGTCCCACACATGTAACACCCGTTATGCATTGGATAACATCACCATATATGTGTGTCACCTCATTACAGTGTTCATACTCCATGTGAATGCTGTCTTAATGTGGGCATGTCTGTTTGCTTGCACTGGTGTTCTTACCTATCTGCACATGCCTGTATGTGTCCATGGTAATGCTGTTGACATCGATGCTGTGTATATGTCACATATCAACACATACACCGCCTTAATGGACTTGAGCAGTGACAATGCACACATATGCATGGAAAACTTTACATGCATGTGTTTTGCCATATACATCTACACAGCACTGTACAGCTGTTCAACATCCTGCCACGGATCGCCTGTGTTGCACATGTGATAGACATGGGACAATGGCTAGTCGGACGTCATTCTCAGGGATGGTTATCAACTATAGCATGTACGGGCAAGGTTTCCTAGCTGTATCCAACAGCCATTATGCCACCGCGACGTGCATCAGTGCCACATTACTGATCCAGACAGTTGATACTACATCTACCATGCGGCCATCACACCATGTATGACAGGGATGGCATGTGCAGCTTTGATGGACAGGGTTGCATGGTATGGCTGGAGTATGTCACATGTATGGCACAGGGATCTGTCCAGCATGTGGCGATCCTAGTAGTAGGATGGTGGCTGTCCATGACGTATGTCTTTCAGATCAGGATATGGACATGTATCATGTCCAACATCATAGTGTAGCAAATGTCTTTATGCATGGTAGACAGCATGCTGCATAGTGGAGGTGAGGATTGTGAAGGCTGGTATCGCCCATCCATGCATGGCCAGTACCCATTAAAGGTGATATGTGATCCAATATTGGTCACCCGAGTGCTGTGTATGCCTGTCCAGTGATCTCCGTGCTCATGGATGGCACCCTGTCATGACATGGGTACCTTGTATGACTACCTAAGGGGCCTGGAGATGTCACCAACTCAGGGAGGTGTACTGCACAGCACCATCCCTTACACAGTGTCCATAATGTTGACCACAGCCTAGGTGGTGGTTAATGGGTACAGGGATATTCACCTAGTTGTGGCAATGCTGATATCATCCATCAGAATGTGCACATATGTCACACACCTCACCCACACAGCCCATTCTGTATGTTGTTCACAACACTGAGACAGCTATTGCTCATAGGTCATGGCCATTCACATCCTTACATACACAGATGCCTGACATTTGTCTGTGTGGTATGGGCTACAATGAGGGTGGAGTACAACACATTAACCCTGTTTTACTGTAGCTGGCACTGGTGTGATATGCACATGTCACTCTGGCACCTTTTGTAGTTATGATTCTGTCAACAGGCCACTGGTAGAACACTCCTGTGACATACAAAGGTATTTGTAGTCAAACATCCATACTGTCATGTACATCTGTACTGCTAACATCTACATTGATAATGGTTCATGGACTTGCAGACCATACTCATCAGGGTTATAGTGCGGTGCCACCAATTATGACTGTCATTACCACTTGTGGGTTGATATTATCCAACACCCTATCTGTATTGTATGTTCATGCTTAGCACTTGTTCAGAACTTGTGAGCACGTCATGAGCTATTGATTAATATAGCACCCATTCCACACCATTTCTCACAGGTACACTGTCTGTCCTTACATTTCCAGCTTGCTTACAGTACAACAGCTGTTGTACACATGTAACTCACATATCCTGTGAGTCATGGTTGTATATACAGGCATGTCCAACTGTCATGTACCAGTGCTATTGCTTGTCTATATGATGAATATGTCGTACATGTGGCAATAGAGCAATTGTCTCATGTACACAGTCAATGCTCACCTCCCAACATACGACACTACAGCCTCTGGGGGATGCACATATGCAGCCCTGAAGTGGGTAATGCTGTCACCAACCCTGACTGCACCTGACAGTCATGTGGGAATGTGTAACTTTTGCAACACACCCCACTCATCACATAGTCTCACAAGATCTCCACAACAGGCCACACATACGAGGGCAACTTGTGCAGTACCTCTCCATACTCTGTGTAGGCACCAATGGCAGCCCCCATCACCAAACACAACAACACCAACTTATAGCCCACAGACTCATGTGTGCCCATCACATACAGCCAATAGGGTGTTATAACATACACAACACACCTGTCATAGGTGACTCTGTAGGCGGTCACACTGCTGTTCCACTCAGCAGGCTACACAAGGCGATAGTCGCTTACATCTTGCTGTTGGGTAACTGGTTCTGCAACATAACCTATGCACCCATGCCACACCTCACCAGGTACAATGTGACTGTCATTCTCCATGTTAGTGTGACTGCCCTAAGATGCATCTTCACAGACTATGTGTGCCGGGACATGCGATAGCTCACCAGTCTTGTAGCCCTGAAGGTGTGGGCCAAGCCCTGGGGAGCATTATGCGTTCCTCTGGACCTGATACCACTGTACAATGACTGACTGTGTCACTTCAACAGTTGCCCATGCTTCTGCTGTCATTCCACAGGTGTCTGGTATCTGTCCGCTTTGACTGAAATGGTCAAACAACAGGATGCTTTGAAACAGATGACCTGCACCTGTCAGCCCTGGGAGTACAGCTCACATGTAAGGCTCTTGCTGCATCTATACTGCCTGTCTTGCACAGTTTCCAATAACAGTCACCACCAGAATGGGAACTGGCAAGCAAAACATGGGGTCATGTGATGCAATGCTTGACATCTTCATCTCTGACGCACGCAGGCAAGGCACTCCTTATAATGCACCACTTCAATATCTCTGCAGTGACTGGGACCTGCCTCTAGGCTCTGCAGAGCACACCTGTAATGACAGGTTATACACAGACCAAGCCTTTCAGGCATGTACCTGGACCGGCACACCCACGGCTGAGGTGTTCCCATATTCCACAATGTTGTACACACATCCTGGCTAATTACTTAGCACAACGCATCAGAGGTGCTCCACGTGCAACTAACTGTGTCCAGAACTGCTATACACATTGTAACAAACTACGGATTCAACAACATACCCCACGGTTACCAGATCTCATTTGTTGGTGTACTGGACAGTAGGGCTCAGACAGATACTACTGATGTGAGACTGACACTACCCCACACTTCACTGGGATAGCCACTCATGTACTGACACATTAGGCCAACGCTGTCCACGATTCATAACCTCCACTCGGCTGGATCAACACATACACACCACCTCCAAGACCAACATTATCCTTGACATGGACAATACCAACATATGACTGGTGTTCCACACCTGGAGTTATCCCCTCATTGGTGGATTCCGAACATATGCTAATCACCCTTGTTAGCCACATCCCAGCACCACACCCTTCACAGCATACACAGTACATGAGTACTACAACACCTACTACAGATGTCTTATGACAGCGGTAGTTAACGTCATGACACCCGTGCAGATGGAC
Source organism: Protopterus annectens (assembly GCF_019279795.1). Lineage (NCBI taxonomy): Eukaryota > Metazoa > Chordata > Ceratodontiformes > Protopteridae > Protopterus > Protopterus annectens. The sequence continues at coordinate 503,512,704 of NC_056736.1, forward strand.
AATGCACATACAAATACTGAAACGTACCCCAGTGCACTTCGTTAGCACGTACACGACTGCATGGATCATGCTATACCACACAGAGCCATGATGGTACCCACCAGATAACAGACGCCACTCTGGGGGTCCAGTTCCATGGACATAATTTACAACAACAGGTGGAGGCTGTTGCACAGTGGTGTACAATCCCATGGGTGGGGTAGCTCACTGGTCAGCCTCGGTAGGGCCACTGGATCCCTCATCACATACTCTAAAACTAGCTACGTAAACATTACTGTGACACATTCCAGGGTGTACCACAAGGCATTATGGTGGTATGTGAACATTGCAGAACCAGGTGATGTTGGCAACATGCTGGCGGATGGATTCAATGTTAACATTACACCCTCTCACTCCCTACAGGGCCACAATCCATGCAGGAACATTGCGGTGTCCCTGCGGACACACCTACACAGTACTAACCTGCACTCTATATGTCCTGGGACACTGGCCCCATGTGACCTTCCATAATCCCAGGCTGTGATGTCCACAAACCTCTGAATGACATGTCTCCCCACTAGGCCACCATATTCAGTAATAGCCTTGTATCAGACATTGTGGCCCCTGAATGGCACACAGCAACAGTTATCACACTCCACACAGGTGTCGCCACAATGCACGAGTGGGACTATTGCCCTACACACCTGACTGGACTGTTCTGCACGGCTATGGGGCACATCATCATGGACGTCATTCACAAGAGACATTGTTGGGCTCCGGTCCTTTGATGCCACCCTGGTTGGACTTGTTAGGGCCAGAGCATGGCTCCTACACCTGGTGGACTCCTTTCATACAGTTACCAGGGTAGTTGATGATGGTACGGGGGTCCACACAGCCTACATTGTCCTCTCATTGCCTTTCAGCACTGTTCTCCATTCTGGTATTGACAACATACACATCCACCTGCACATCGAACCCTATGTCTCAGGATGTTATGCAAGGTGGCTCATGGACTGGACACACACAATGAGGGTAGCATACCATAGTACCTACTGTATTTCAGTTACACTTGGCATACCACAGTCCTCAGTCATAAGGCCCCTCATGTTCAGTATATGCTTCCCTGAGGTACAGGCTAGCGCAGAGGGACTTTCCCTGCCTAGCTTTACAGACCACTGCATACAAAGTGCCATGACTGATCCACCAGCTGATACTGACTCCATCCATAAGGGTGTCACTGTGACAGATACCTGATATCAATATCATGGCCTCAAGCTGCATGGAACAAGGTGCATGAACATCCCCTTTGCATTACACCATTCCCCACTGACTATCATGTAAGTGGTAGTCCCCTACATGCATGTCACATTGTATGTGTTCGTAGTACACACATATGTTGCACCCACTCCTGTGATTACTATATTGCCACTGTGGCGTGGATATCCTTCTACGTAGCCACACTTATCTGTACTGGGTGTGTAGCTGGTACATAGGCACCCATTGTACCTCTGAACTTCAGACGTCTACACACATTCAAGGGTACAACACCCCATTTAGGTTGTACCTTACACAACAGCTATGGCTTTACATACCACACCATTAACACGCCATGACATTTATTGAGCTCCGACAGTTAAAGTATGTGGCTAAACTATGGACACCATGTCTGTACACATTTGCATACTACATACTCAGGGATGACCTCTGCTGAACAGACAGGGCACATGTCCACAACAATATTAATGGATATACTCCACATACGCGACATAAGCAAAAGCCACTGTGAGCAACATGTTCATGGATATGTGCACACACGCAACAATGAGTGGGATGTGCTTGAGGGTTACATTCCCAAACCGGACACTCACCATGCTTTGGAACATGATTTCTATGTACATCAGGCAGGGACACTCAGTAGCACTGTTCATGTGATACCTCACTTGGTGGATAGGAGACAGATGTACACCAGGGATCACTGCAGTGGCTGTACTGTGCAGAGGTGCAGGTAACACATGGCTCTGCTGTTCACAGGACACTACCCTACAGATGTGCCACTGGTGTGAACACTGTAGTTGTGCTTGCACAACTACAGTGTTGTGCAAGCACAACTACAGTGTTGTGCTTGCACAACACTGTAGTTGTGCTTGCACATAGACTTGCCAGACTGCATAGTACCCCACTATGAACCTGTGAAGCTATTACATGTCCTTTGTGCATGGTTACTTGAGCACCCCTTCCATTTAGATTAGCTATCATACTATTACAATGTCCCGTGACTACAAGCCATATGTATCCTGTTATTGTACATTGTACATGACAATAGATGATACATTTGGTATGCATGATATGCCTGTTATGCTGTGTAGCATATCTGACATATCTACCTACACTGCTATACATTACACATATTTTACATAGTATGCCATAATGCAAAGCATAGTTGGACAACGGGACCACCTTAGACATGTCATTGTCATTATATGCCCATACACATGCCTACTGTGACAGTATATCAACATATACTATCCCCTGCTATGGCACGTACTTGTTGGACATACCCTACCACTGACGGCGGGTGGTATGGAATTGTTCTGTTTAAAGCCCTCCTGTAGCATCCCTTGTGGTGTCTGTGATGTTTACCTTGTGGCCCACTGCTGGACACACAATTTCTACAAGCGTTAGTATGCTCAGCAAGACATCACTACATAAATACCCTTTCCCACTTTATGCATTGCGGACACTTTTAATTAATGCCTTGTTATCATTCCGGAATTTCGTCTCTATCTCTCTTACACTGTTTAAACAGTTATATGGTATGAGCATACGGTTTGAATGTCTGGCAAGTCATCCTTATATACGTCGATACGTGTAACATGTGGTTCCCTGCAGCCAATTGGTGTTCCTGAGTGACTTGTTACTTGCACATCAGCTGTGCAGCTACTCCATTCGCCAATTATGCGACAACTGTGGAGTATAATTGAATTCTCCACTTGGCCATTGCCCATTTGCCCTGCCTTCGGGGATACAGCCTGTATTGTGTTTTGTTGTGTGTAATTGCAACTGCCATGTGTAGAGACATGTATAGTTTGGATTTATGTCCCCCGTGGATTGTGTGTGACGGCTAGAGTATGTGGTTCAACATGTGAGTGTACCTGTCATCCCAACCATCTGATAACGGGCTATTGCAAACAAAACCTGTAACATCGCCATTTGTTCCATTATATAACGGCTACAATTTGGCATGGCGCCTTTAAATGTGTCTCTCACAAGGTATGTTAACGCTTCTGCAGATGTAATTGACTGACTGGATGTTTGTGCTATAATTACAATCTGTATTGCTATAGTTTCTAGTGTGGGGGATTTAGGTGGGTGTACGTAGCATATACAGGTTTGTGGGGCTTGCATTTCTACATATACCATATATATATGTGTGTGTGGGCTCCTTCCCTAATTAAAGAGATATCAGTTAGTAGACTTATGTTACGGGATTATACATTGGGCCGTTGTTAATTGGTTTCTATATAGTATGCAGGTGAGGTTGATACTTCCATACCTCCGGAATTACAGCGATATGTAAAGGGATATTTCTAAATGACAGCTATCCCATGTATTTCTGTCCCAGATATTTGCAGTCATTGAAGTTGTGTTGGTGACAGAACCTCTTTGGCATAGGTTGCCACCTTTTCATATGGTCATTGTTGGACACTTGCGGGACACACATCGGTGTTTACAGGCCGACACATAGCCACGGTCAGTACACAGGATAGCACATATTTTTATCCTCACTACATACTTATTGTTGTGGGACTTTGACTACTTATCATATTGCATGTAACATTTACATTTCTTACATACAGGCATAACTATTTCATGCAACTATTACATAATATATGGGACATAATAATGTCCTACAATCTCGGACAGTTGCCCTTTGTAATGTTTTATGTCAGGACACAACTGCCAGGGAGGGGCTGTCCCTCCTAATGTGGGACAGGTGGTAATCATATGCCTATGGCTAGCTATACCCACACCTACCGTAATGATCTACCTCCGAGTTGGCACTAACAGACACATGATGCGGACACACACACACACACACACACACACACACACACACACATTACAGTCACAGTGAAATGCACACGGCACCCTAAACACACACATACACAGACTACGGCACTCACAAACACAGTTGAACACAGTACCTACGTGGACCGCAACACCGGCAGCGGTAACTAAATGTCCCTTCATATCGTCATAATATTACTCGCGGTTATACTGTTCCAGTACTGTGGTCTTTCAGCCTCATGGTTACGTGTCGGTATGTGACATATTCCATAGTTGGCGGTATCCTATTTATTTGTACCTCCAAGGTTTTATGAATGTCGTTGACCTATCTATATATTTACAGATATCGGTGAATCCGTATATATCAACATATATCACTCTATCGCCCTTTCTATCTGTATTATGTATATATATATATATATATATATATATATATATATATATATATATCTGACAGGGAAAGGGACAGGCAAGCTACACCTTTCATTGTGTACTTGGTGTATACTGTTCCTTGGACTCTGCACATTTGTGTCTGTACCTGTCACATTACACACCTGCCATAGGTTAGGGTTACCACCTGTCCCACTTTGCGAGGGGCAGTCCCTCTGGGCAGCTGTGTCCTGCAAAATATTTTTAAAATGGCAAATGTCCTGAGATTTTAGGACAAACTTATTTCCTATAGTTTATGTAATAGTTGCATAAAACAGTTATTCTATATCTGAACCACCTAAATGTTATAAGAAACAGAGTAAGTAACTAAAACATTACAAGAATAAGCTTTTATCTAGGCAAATAAGTAAAGTTCTGATTTTCGCACTGGCCAGGTGTATGTGTCAGCCTGCAGAAATCTGACGTATGTCCCACATTGCTCATTTGAAAAGGTGGCAACCCTACCATAGGTACATCTTTGCTACCATAGTGTTAGGTGGTTGTATACATGATTGCGTGTTCTACTCCTGGTAGTGGTCGTTTTACCCTTCAGAGCAGGTGCTATTAGTACAGGGGTGAATAATGCTGGTTTAATCATCTGTTCTGGACATCATTGACCGTGATCTGCGCGATATTCGGAGAAGCTTAGCCCTGTTTCGCGCATATCCATATAGTCATATTTAAACAATGCTTACCAGCAGTGGGCAATGCATATTCCCGCTAATGTGTGCTAAACATGATCTGATGACCTGCATCCGACATGCATTACTCGTGTCTTTGGGATTACGTTACATCCCTTGTAGGATGTGGGACCGGGAACATGCACAACGGTCACTGCATTTACCACTTGGCCATCTGGGATTTGTACACATGTTATGTCATTTTGTATGTGTAGTATACTGTGGCTGTTACTCCATACTGCACTCACATAGGTAACTCAGTTAGTTTACATATTGATGAGTCCAGTTAATGGTATGTCCATGTCATGTTTACTGGATGTGCTCCGGCATTGGGTTATGTATATCACAGTGAGCCACACACGATAATGTGCTACACCTTCAAACGACCGTAGGTGGAGCATGCTGGGGTGATGAATACCTGTCATGGGTACACCCAATGCCTTGACATAACATCCATGATTACATTATGTGGAGCCCCTCATTAACGCAGCAGTGAATCCGTGCAGAGTGTGTGCAGAACAGTGCTTATATACATGTGATCCCACGATTGCCTCTGCTCCACTAAGCAACAGTTGGTTACTCAATGTTGTGGCGACAGCAGACACTGTTCGCCTCATTTAGTGTATGGCCTCTGACAATCAGGTGTGTACCTATCGATGTACCTGGGAACCTATACACACAGCACCAACATAGGCTGATAGGCGCATGTACTGTTCAGGTGTTGACATTCTGTGTTCCACTAGCTGTTGTGTGTACAATGTTTGAGGGCTGCCTATGTAGGATTCACACAGTGGGCCACCTATACATTACAATTTACAGGTGGTCGTGTGTGTGTGCCATCTATTTTACTGTGTGTGCAGGTGGAGAGGTGTGTCAGTCTGTAGGGGCCTACACTGTCAGAGTATGTGCTATACGTTCCCTCTTTGCCAAGGCGTAGGCATATTGGGCACACCTCCGTCTGCCTACTGGGGCTGGCACAGTGTGTTCGTGGTCTGAATCCCTCTGTGCCTGTGTTGGCCTTGGCAATTGCAGTGGGCTATGTGGGCCTTCACCATTTTGTCCCTGCTGCAGCTGTTTCCACAGGATCATATTATGTAGCATGGCACATACTATGAAGATGTGTGCACACGTGCCTGGAGAGTACTCCATGGCTCCACCAGATGTGTCCAAACAACGGATCCGTGATTTCAGCATCCCGAACACACGCTCTATGATGATTCTGGTTTATGCATGTGCCTCATTATGGCGTTCTTGCATGGGTGTGTGTGCACTTCTGATGGGAGTCATCATCCATGGCTCCAGTGCATAGCCAGCATCCCCACAAGGTGGCCATGTGGGATGTCCCCCCTGACAAATACCTGATACAGCTGTGAGGCATGCCAGATATGGGAGTTGTGGTAGTTTCCAGGGCTGCCAGCACACACATCCATGATAATGTCCTGGGCATTGCACATGACCTGACAGTTGATGGAGTGGAATCCCTTGCAGTTTATATAGTGCCTACCATGCTCACTGGGTGGTGACTTGATATGTATGTGCGTGCAGTCTATCGCACCCAGTACCTCCAGGTAGTGTGCCACATGGTGGAAATGATGCATATTGCTGGCCAACTCCTCCTGAGTTTGGGGGAAGTATATATGCTCATTGGCATGTGGTAACATGGCATCCAGGAACTGGTGTAGTACCCTGGATGCTGATGCCTGTGAGATCCCCATTATATCTCTAGTTGGCCTTTGAAAGGTACCTGTGGCTAGTATTCGCAAGCTTACACATACCTTCATGTCCACTGGGATGGGTTCCCCTCTGTTGTTTCTGGTTCTCAGGCGTGGCCGGCACAGCTCCACTATTTGCTGTAAGATGTCCCTGTCCACCCTGTAATGCTCTACTATCTCCAGATCATGTAGCCCCTGGTAGGTTACCCTTGGTCTGAACACTCTTCTCCTCCTCCGGGGCCTGCGGTGGTTGTCGGCATCATCCTCCACAACACCGCCAGTCTCTAACACATGGTGATGTATCACAGCTATGGCAGCTCCCAACATGTACATTTTAAAAGTTCCCCATGTGTTTACACCTATGGTGCAGTGTTTGGGAATACACAGGTGTGTGTAGGGTGCTTTCACACTTTATACTATTGTGCTGTAAACACCGATGATGTCATAGGGTGTGTATATACGATCGTAGCTACAAGGTATCTTATGTGTTTTACTACAGGTACTACTATTGTGGTGCCTTTGGTGTTGAATTACATTAGGCTGCTGTGGATTACCTCTTGCCCTTTCCTTTACATTTCTGCACGTTTCACCTACCATTTTCTGGCATACATCCAACAGCCTGCTTTCATTTGTACTTTCCTAGACCTGGCTTATCTTGCGTAATGTGTTCTATTGCTGGTCTACTGTAGGTTTGCTTTGCTCTGCTATGACAGTTCTCCTATCTTTGCAATCCAATGCCTCCCCTCCTTTCTTTGCAATCAATGCCTCCCTTATTATGTTTTGCAGGTTTCTGCAAGCAGACTTGTCAGCTGCCGTCAATTGGCCGCCGTGAGTTGAGAGGTGTTAATTGCTCAGTTGTACTCCAATTACCCTACTGCGGCATTTCCTTCTTTTCTTCCCCTGACCTTCCTGTTCATGCTATTGTTCGAGGCACGTGCATCTACTTACCGGGTTTTGGGCATGTTTTCATCCCCGTACACATGCACTTTCGGGCACCATATATGCTCTCAGCTAAACGATTCTATACCTACCTCCCCACCCCTGTCCTGCAGCTTTGCTTAGCAATGGCCAGGCCTGATTTGCATTGCTCCAATGTGCTTTCAGCCTAACCCCCCGGTGGCCCCCCCACCCCCTCCCTTGGCCCCCCCGGGGGTTTGGTTTTTTAAAAAGTTTTTTCAAACCCT
>NC_056736.1:503658907-503798907 GCF_019279795.1 Protopterus annectens
CCCGGTTCCCTGTACCTGCGCACACACAGGGCGGTTATGGGTGACAATGTTTGCATACGACTGCAAACGGATGCCAGGTCAGACACACATCTGACACAGATATCCTTCAGGAGTGCCTCACAGATGTGGATAAGTGGTACCAGAGACATGTCCTACAGCTAAATGCCAGGAAATGCATAGGCATACCCTTCGGGATGAACAAGGTTACCCAGAGCTACCATATAGGTGGCAGTCCACTGAACACGGTGTGGGTTACCAGTGATCTGGGGACACGTGTTGTTGTTAACCGTTCGTTAGACACACATGTTGCTAACATAGTTGGGTAGACCTTCCACATTGGCCACATCATCATGAAGGGATTCACATCTAGATCAGGGCAGGTCATTGTCCCCTTGTACTCATCACTCAATAGACCTATGATTGGGTACAATGCCCCGTTCAGAATGTATCTGACCCAACACCTGCAGCAGCTGGAAAGGCACCAACAGTTCTTCGACAAACGGATGCAGGGTCTCAGGTATATGTGTTATACTGACCGACTGAAAGGATTCCAGCTGTATACAGTTGCATACCACTTGCCCAGAGGTGACCCGTGCCTGGCATGCGGCTAGGTCGAACCAGATCTGATGACTATGCTTCCGTAAATAAGGTAGATCCTCTGAACCACAAGGGCAGCTGTCGTACAGCTTGACACTGTCCTTAATCGAGCGTGTTGTTGGGACGGATTCATCACCCAGACACTCACTATGCTGTGGAACGACATCCCAGTACATGTTAGGGCAAGCACCTCGCTGGCCTTCTGTTAGTATTTACACATGGATGTCTGCATTGATTTATTTCTGTAACCTTGTAAATGAATGTTACATTAGCACATTGTGAATCTTTACATTTCGTTGGTCTATTTTACAGTACTCATATTCATACGGTTTATGTGTATATATTATGGTTCATTCATATTACTAGGTGTCTGCAGTTCTGTTAATATATTGGCACAATCCGTAGGACATATACATGTAGCTTACACAGTCAGACATTTGGAAAACATTTTATGTTGGTTCATGTTTCATATATGTACATATATTTCCATTTTCCGATGAATACTGTACCTTCGAGCAATGTCTATTGTCCTCACTGTGTGGGATGTGTAACCCAAGTAAGGTTTGTTCGCTTGTCTGCCTTTAAGGCATGTAATTAGTACCTAGCACATCTAATGTACCAACCAATTAATGCTTGTAAATTTAGTAGGTTGGACTACATTGTATGTAGTCTGAATAAGTCTGCTTATAAAGAAGGCAGTGCTCAATACACTATGGTGACTGCCTTTAATTCTTGGTGTGCTCTGGTTGGTCACTGACGGTCCCTACAGTACCTCGTCTTTGCTTTGGACTTCATCGGCTGGTTGTCTGTGTTTCTTGTATGGAGAATGTCAACTGTAGTCCCTATGTGTATGAGTTGTGTAATGCTTTACTACGGCAGTGTAATTCCACCGGGTTTGCATTTATGTGTGCCATCTTAGTCATACGCTTGTCCATCCATGTGAATTGCCTACTATACACTGGTATGGGGCTGTACACATTTCACACCTGCATTTTGCATTCGCCGGAGTATGGTGTGCATTATTAGCGGAGAGGGACGCATGTGCTACACGTCCCTCCCAGCGGGACAAAGGATTGCCTGCGAAACAACACCGAGGCCTGATTCTACATACCCAGACTCCCTTGACTGCAACAGTGGACAGTACCCATTACACATCCTTCATGTGTGCTGCAGTGTGATGTGAACGCAGCTGTATGGACCCGATACCCTGGGTATTTCTGTGCATGTGTGCTGCAGTTCATGGACAGCTATCATCAACATTGAACACGCTTGCGTGCCTATGTGTACCTGTGACGTGGTGATGACAATTAGATCACATGAGTAATGCAGGAAGCTAGCAGGCATGCTCTGAACAGAATTTTTGGGTCCTACAATGGACACCGATGTGCATTTGTCAAGTTAGATGTTGCTGGACTGTGTCCACCTGCCCAGTGCTTTTCACTGCTGGTGTATGTTCCCCAATCGCGGATGTCTGTTTGACTACCCATTCCACATGGTGCTACATAACCGGCTGCGTTAGTACTGTGAACAAATGACATACATCCAAAGATGGTGGTTACCAACTGCTTCATATAAACCTCAGACATCCCAATGGGACATATCCGTCACTATATTTCCAATATAACACCACCAGAACATGTTGCTTACCTATGCATTCATGTAACCATGTTGTCTTCGTAGGTGGGAATGCCATAGTTTACACATCCTACGTGACGTTGTGTGTGCCATTAGTATGTGTTCCACAGGTCGCACATCTGTTCCGCTGTATGGTAGCGGGTGCTCCTCAGTCTGTTGCTGGCAGATTGACTGCTGTGTGCCGGTGTTGGCACGAGTCCGGCTCTGTATGTGGAATGTCAACTGTGGTCCTATGTGTATTTCCTGTGTCATGCCTTACCGGCTATGTCATTTACCGGGTTTGCAGTTGTAGGTGCCATCCTGGCCATACTGGTGTCCATCCATGACAATTGCCTACTGGACACTAGTATAGGGCTGTACACATTCCACACCTACATTTAGCATTCTCCGGAGTATGTTTTGCATTATTAGTGGGAGTAAGGCAGGTGCTCGCACATCCCTCCCACAGGGCGGGAGGAAGGATTGCCTGCGAAACAACACCGAGCACAGAGTCTACATACCCAGAATCCCTTGACCGCGACAATTGACGGTACCCATTACACATCCGTCCTGTGCGGAAGTGTGATGTGGATGCAGTGCTATGGACCCGGTACCCTGTGTAATTCTGTGCATCTGTGCTGCATTACATGGACAGCTATCAGCAACATTAAACACGTTTGCGGTGCATATGTGTACCTGTGACATCAATGAGTTCACTTAAGTGTTGAAAGAATGCGGCATTCCTGTCTTTAGACAAATTTTTGGGTCCTACATTGGACACCACTGTGCATATGTAAAGTGTAGAGCTTGTCGGACTGTGCCCTTGTGAGAAGTGGGTTTCACTGAGACTGTGTGTTCAGGAATCGCGGATGTCTGTTGGACTACCCATTCCACATGGTGCTACATAACCAGGTGATGTAGTACTGTGGACAAATTACATACATCCAACGATGCTGGTTAGCAAATACTCAATTTAAACCGCAGCGTCCCAATGGGACATATCCGTCACTGTATTTCCACTATAACACCACCAGAACATGTTGCTTACCTATGCATTCATTTAACCATGTTGTCTTCATAGGTGGGAAAGCCATAGTTTACAAATCCTACTTGGCGTTGTGTGTGTGCCATTAGTATGTGTTCCACAGGTCGCACATCTGTTCGCTGTCGGTGGCGGGTGCTCCTCAGTCTGTTGCTGGCAGATTGAGTGCTGTGTACGCCGGTGTTGGCACGACGGTCCTGCTTTGTATGTGGAATGTCAACTGTAGTCCCTATGTGTATTTCCTGTGTTATGCCTTCCCGCGGCTATGTCATTTACCCGTGTCTGCAGTTGTGGGTGCCATTCTGGCCATACGGGTGTCCATCCATGACAATTGCCTACTGGACACTACTATAGGGCTGTACACATTCCACAGCTACATTTAGCATTCTCCGGAGTATGGTTTGCATTATTAGCGGAGAGTAAGGCAGATGCTACGCAGAAATCCCTCCCACAGGCGGGTAGAATGATTGCCTGCGAAACAACACCGAGCACAGAGTCTACATACCCAGAATCCCTTGACCGCAACAATTGCCAGTACCCATTACACATCCGTCATGTGTGCGGAAGTGTGATGTGGATGCAGTTCTATGGACCCGGTACCCTGGGTATTTCTGTGCATCTGTGCTGCATTACATGGAGAGCTATCAGCAACATTAAACACGCTTGCGGTGCATATGTGTACCTGTGACTACAATGAGTTCCGTTAGGTGATTAAAGCGGAAGAGCTGTCTTTAGACAAATTTTGGGTCCTACAATGGACACCACTGTGCATATGTAAAGTGTAGAGCTTGACGGACTGTGTCCTTGTGAGCATTGGATTTCACTGATACTGTGTGTTCAGGTATCGCGGATGTCTGTTTGACTACCCATTCCACATGGTGCTACATAACCAGCTGATTTACTACTGTGAACAATTGACATACATCCAAAGATGCTGGTTACCAACTGCTTCATATAAACCGCAGACATCCCAATGGGACATATCCGTCACTGTATTTCCAATATAACACCACCGAACATGTTGCTTACCTATGCATTCATTTAACCATGTTGTCTGCATACGGCGGAATGCCATAGCTTACATATCCTACTTGAGGTTGTGTGTGTGCCATTAGTATGTGTTCCGCAGGTCGTACATCTGTTCCGCTGTGGTAGCGGGTGCTCCTCAGTCTGTTGCTGGCAGACTGAGTGCTGTGTGCCGGTGTTGGCACGAGAGTCCGGCTCTGTATGTGGAATGTCAGCTGTGGTCCTATGTGTATTTCCTGTGTCATGCCTTACCGCGGCTATGTCATTTACCCGGGTTTGCAGTTGTGGGTGCCATCCTGGCCATACGGGTGTCCATCCATGACAATTGCCTACTGGACACTACTATAGGGCTGTACACATTCCACACCTACATTTAGCATTCTCCGGAGTATGGTTTGCATTATTAGCGGAGAGTAAGGCAGGTGCTACACAAAAATCCCTCCCACAGGGCGGGTAGAATGATTGCCTGCGAAACAACACCGAGCACAGAGTCTACATACCCAGAATCCCTTGACCGCAACAATTGCCAGTACCCATTACACATCCGTCATGTGCGGAGGTGTGATGTGGATGCAGTGCTATGGACCCGGTACCCTGTGTAATTCTGTGCATCTGTGCTGCATTACATGGACAGCTATCAGCAACATTAAACACGTTTGCGGTGCATATGTGTACCTGTGACGTCAATGAGTTCAGGTACGCATTGAAATAAGACATAATTTGGTTCTTTCCACAATTTATGGGTCCTACAATGGACACCACTGTGCATATGTAAAGTGTAGAGCTTGTCGGGCTGTGTCCTTGTGAGCAGTGGGTTTCACTGATGCTGTGTGTTCAGCAATTGTGTATGTGTGTGTCTACCCATACTGTGTTGTGCTACAGGAAACATGTCTTCCGACACCAGAAACCAATGCTATACATCCATTGTTGCAGGTTAACAACCACTTTCATACCATACCCAGAGGTCTCGATTGGGAGGTATTGCCTCTTTATTGTCGGCACAACACCCCAGACTCTGTACATCATGGGAACTTTAGGCCAGTCTTACCAGCCATTTCCAATTGTAATTGGCAGACACATGTCAATACATGTATGATAACACATATTGTCATGCAGAAGTTGATCTATGTTATTTGGACATTGGCTTCTGCTTTTGGCATCCGTTGCTGTGAGTGTTACCAGTTAACATACACATTGCTTGCTCAGAGGCAGACTACACACTACTGCAGTACTGTGGTCTCCTTTAAGGACCCTGAGCCAGTGGTCAATGGTACAGCAGCCACTGCATCAATCACATTTGCCATCTACCAGTACCTACAGGACTGCATGTACCAGGCATTCACTTACCCAACTGTGGTTCATTGTACCAATGCCAAGCGTCCAGTGTGGTGTACCCCAGCCATACACATGATGTACAACACGAGGAGGTGGCTACTACAGGGTGGAGCAGACACCTTGTGAGGTGTGACACCCTTGGTCATCATATGTGTAGAGTTACACAATGTCATGGGATTGTCCAGGGCACATTCCACAGATATACCTACATGGACCTGGCTGACAATCATACCACCTTCAGTTGCTATGCTCGACACCTGTGAGGTCACTACCACATATGCTCTGACTGGGTTCACATAGAGGTGGGGTTTACTCAACATACACACATTGCCGACATACAGGCTGACAGGTCCAGTGAGGACATCTCCACACCCTCCACCACACATGTGGAGATGTCTGTACCAGCGGTTTGTGGTCACCAAATGTTCTGTGACACACAGGTGGGACATGCTCTCTCCAGGGTAGTGTGAATAGCATCCATGAGACCAGATGGTGAGCCCGCTGTGTACTCCACTATCTCATTTGGGATTAGGACCCACAGTTAGGACAGCTATTTCTTTATAGCCTCACCTCAGGTAGGGTGGCCAGGTTGTATCGCATGACAACTGTATTCCCACATCACAGGGCCAATGCCTCCACTGAGGCTGGTTATTACTGTCCCAGTACCCTGAGGAGACCTATCTGCATAGACATGGGGTGGGATCATACTGCGGTTAGTCCATGACTGCATAGGGGACATACATGCCGCATCCCACACGGTTTGTCTTGTTCAGGGCGGTTCATGCCTTTAAGACATGGTTGACATTTTCGACGGTCACCCAGCCCATTGCTGGGGTGTTGCAGTCCATACAGCCTACCTCGTCCTGGCAAGGGCTTCATAACATTACCCCCTCAGGTAGCGTTAATGAAACCATTGGCTGGGATGTGAACATGTACATCACAGAATGTGTTGTAAACTGTCTATGTGACACAACCCACATGGTCATAGTTGCTGGCTGCATGTCAGACCAACTGCCTGTCACAGGTGGTGTCCCATGTTGCCATTCCGTGGGTGCACCCTGTGATACATCTACATTTCCACGGTACAGGCACACACAGCGGTGTTATGGGTAACATTGTTTGTAGATGCTTGCAGAACAGATGCCATACTGGGACGGACATCTGACACAGATATCCTTCGCAGGGGCCTCCCGGATATGCATATCTGCTGTCAGGGCATGTCCCACAGCTAACTGGTACATAATGCAAAGTCATACCTGTCGAGGGTAGTAGGTCACCCCTGTACAACGTATAGGTGGCTGTCCACACAGCACAGGGGTGACTACCAGGGATCAGGGGACAGGGTTTGTTGGTCGCCTTTCATTCAACACACACATTGCTATCGTGGTTCTGTGGGACTTCTACATTGACCACCTGTATGTGCAGGGAGTCACATCTGACTTCACAGCCCGACACGTACACGGTCAGTATATAGCATAGAACTTCACTTATTTGCCTAAGTATGAGCTTATTGTTGTGGCAGTTTGGTAGCTTATTCTGTTTCTTGGGACATTTAGGTATTTCAGTTACGGAAATAACCGATTCAGGCTACAATTACATTAAATACGGAAATCATTATGACCTACACTCTTAGCACACTTCCGTTTTAATGCTTTATTTCGGAACACGTATGCCAATACAGGGACTGCCCCTCGCAAAGTGGGACGGTTGGTGACCTTAGTCGCTACTCCTATGTCGGTGCGGCATGCTGACATGCTGCTGTACACCTTCTCTGACTATGCACACTCACAGTACATTGCTGTCGGACACGGTATTAGCTGGTATCCTTTGTTCCTTGGACAGGTACATTTCGACTGCGTGGGTTTTATTTGCTTCTCTTGTTTAGTTGGGACGGGTACTTTGTTGCATACTCTGTGGACATTTCATTCTGCACGGGCCATGGCTGCAGCCATTTCTATTCTGGGCGGACTATGCCAGACAGCACGTTAGGTTGCTCTTCGCCTGCCTGCTTAAACACGCCTACTGACGCATCCTACTTGGGCTCGCTCACGTACACTACGCACATGCCTGTGGTTACGGTGCACTCTCATTAATATGCATATGGCTACTGCCGACTATACAATGCACCGCGCGAAGCCTTCGCCCGACCTTGCGAGCTTCATGAATCCCGGGGGTGATTATTATAAGGGAGTTTTCTTTTACTTTTAAGATGTTATTAGTTTATTTTTATGAAGCAGTAGCAATGGGTTGATTTAAGGTAGTTTAATGGGGTTGTTGGAGAGTAGTTTGTATGATTATATCATCAAATTAGGAAGTTTTTATTCCATGTTTGGGTGTATAAATGTTTCTATTAGAATACTTAATTTTAGTTTCAGTGTTTTTGTCCCCAATGAGTTGTATTAAAACTTGTTTTTGTTAGATTTATTAAATCTTTACATATTAAAGTTCAATTTTTTTGATATTATAGATGTCTTCTTGCAAATGTTATAGATTTGAATATCAATGGTTTAAATAATACATTAAAGAGGTATAGTTTATTCAAAAATCTAAAGTTCCATAAAGCACATATGCATGCAGATTCAGTAAACTCTGTGTAATCTTTGGGCACAGACTATACAGAGTTTACATGTTACCACAATGGGGCTCAACAAGCAGCAGTGTGCAATGCATATTAATGAGGTGTGGCATGCCTAAGCTAGGTTTCACAGCTCACAAATGTATTATTAGCTGCAAAGCCTTGTAAGCAAACATGGATATCAATTCCGTATAAAGGAGAACACATACGGTCTGCAGATTTGTATGGAATGCCACAACGATCATAAGGGCTGTAAACATACCTTCTCAAACTCTTAGAGAAAGAAGTATGGACAAAAAGGATAAATAATATGAGGACAAAGGATGAAAATTAGAGACACACATTAAATATTGCTATTACAAACTTAGAAAGTTGATAGAATGACAGGTTTTGTATTTGCATGAATTTTCTGAAGAGTATGAAGTCTGAGACTCAAATGTCTGTCTGTCACTATTTTCTGAATTCAACCCTTGATAATGTATCAATGATTTGTATTGTATGAGAAATAGACCAAAATATGAGAATCTGGACATTCTGAAAAAAATCTGTACAGTTGAGAGGTATGGAAATAGCTGTCATTCTGTTAGTGCAACATATTTGCACAGAGACCAACTTAATGAGAGGAAAAGTAACCAGTAATAAGGACATATTTGACATAGATGTCACATGGGAATGTGCTTGAATGTAACACTCTCAACATCTTAGAGTGAGAAATGTGGACAAAACCATAAAAAAGGGAGGGCCAAAGAGCCAGAAATAGGGACAGATTGTTAATATTCCACGTCCAAACTTATAAAGTTGATAGAATATATAGGTTGTACATTAGGATGACCTTTCTGAAGAGCATGAAGTTTGAAACTCAAATGTCAGTCATCAGCCACTGACTGGTCTCTGCAATGACATGCCAATGATTTGGCAGAAAAACAACAAGCTATGAGGAAAAGATCACAAATATGAGACAAAAACTGGACATTCTGTACAGATCAAGACAGTTGAGTGGTATGCACCCAAATGTCTGTAATATTAAGACACATCAGTCCAGATATCATCCCAGTGACATGGCAGAAAGCCACACATTTTATAAAGAAGACATCTTGACATTTTGGGCATATCTGGAATAGTTGAAATGTATGAATGTGAAGTATATCGTCCAATCACAATACAGGACAGTGTACCTACAGTGCAGTGCATTGTAATTTCCCATTCATAGCATTCTGTACTGAAGCTGTGTGGAATGAGCACAAGGAAAGAGTACAGGTGACATTCCCACATGTACAGCAGAGGACTGCATATCAGTGGAAGATGGTTGTAGCAGCAACACCAAGCAAATATTTGATACAGTATGGACTGTACAGTGAAAATGTGCTGCCTGCGACTGTCACACAAGGTGACATAATAACAAGGAGGATATCTTTGTGAGATAAGTATCCTTTCATGAATAATGCAGAGGATATCTATCAGGGATCTGACATACAATTGAAGTAGAGTGCATACTGGAAAGCTGTGCAAACTGAAATACCTGAATATAAGTGTACCCTCAGCAGAGGTCTCCAGCATGATGGCCACAGGTGAAGGATCATGACAAACATTAAAGAATAAACCACAATCATGGATGATATCTTAATAATAACACCACTAATCCCATTTCTCTGACATAATATATGTGATGTGGAGTGATAACAGATGAGCCTGCACACATACTGGACAACTAGTATGATGCACCCACACTCTATGAGGGTAATCATGCACACTGTCCTGGCACTGTAATATCTGCAGGAGGTGTTAGGAGGGACACTGCTATACCTGTGTGTGACAGTATGGCCAATACAGGCTAGTTGCCTTGTGTGCATGGCATATATCTATGGCACAAGTCACATTGTCACAAATTATATACATGACATTAATGTTGTGAACCACCAAGGTATGCAGTGTGTGTATAAGGTGAACAGGTAGCACACATGTTCCACACCATCAGACAGTCATGTATATTCCCCAGAAAGAATACCTAGGTATGGCCAATAAGCTGTGTGACAGCGCTCTGTGACAAAGGTGGCACACTTCAGTTAAACATCACTGGAACATGTGTAGGGAGATACATGGAGAAGGGTGAATTGTACTCAGTTATTGGTGGTGGAAGGCTGGAAACCATGTCATTAGTATCCCCTCTGATGTGCATGTCTTGTTGTCATGTCTGTGGCAGCAGTCTCTGATATGTGTAGATGTTGTGTGTATTATACTAATATAACAGTTGGAGTCAATGATTGTCCACAAGCTGTAGTCCTCCAGGCAGCTTTTTGGACACAGCATGTGTATGTCATCTGTGATGTCCATCACTTAACTAAGGGGCAGCCAAGAGCCTGATAGACATCCCTGATGGACTGACCTGATCACTGGACCTGAGATATATGTCACATCACACATTTCAAGATAGTGAGATGCCAGATGTCATACACTGGTCTAATAATTTGGCGATATAGCTGTTTATGGCCACATACATCAGCATTGATTGAATACCACACTGTGGCTTTTTGTCAAATGCTTTTACCTGTACACCCTTGTATGGAAACATAGGGCATGTGGAGAGTGTGTTGAACTGTGTATTCCACAATAACAGGAAGGTGAATGTCATGAGTCATGCTATATGTAATCTGTGATATTGTTGCAGCACATTGACTCTGTGTGATAGGCATGGAGGAAGGTAAGACAGTGCATACTGACTACTATGATCTGGCTAGGGTTTTGACACAATCACACACACACAGGTATCATTGAAAGAACTCCCAAGCTGGAGATTAAATCTTACATCAGTTGTTGGGTAAATAATTGGCTGACAGACAGAACACATCGTATGACAATTGGTGAATCAGCCTGTAGCAGTAGAGCTGTCACCACTGGCTAATGTCAAAGAACTGTGCTTGGCCTTTCACTGTTCAAACTGTATTTCTCCAGAGTTCAGGCTAAAGTATATGGTCTTTGGCTTACCAAGTTTGCTGATTCTTGCATATTGTATGCAATCACTGAGTCCACCAATGGTGATAACATGGTACAGGAGGAGCTTACCAGACACATGTAGCAGCTGGAGAGACCACAGGCCTTTCTCAGCAAATAACACAGAGCCTGCACACCATGCCATGATATATGTGGATAGATTAAAAAACAAATCACCATAAACTTTATTGTATAGGATGATGTGACTTCTGCCTGGCTTCAGGACAGTCTCTGACCCTGCCCTGGTGGGAATATTACATATAGAAGAATGCAATGTAGCTGATGACATCAGCAGTGTCTGTTGAGGACAAGATAACTGTGTCCCACATGATGGTGTAAAATGCTCTCTGTAATGTCAAGCAACAGCTCACATACACACACACACACAAACACACACACACACCCACACAAACCCACACACACCCACACACACCCACACACACACACCCACACACACTTGACTTCAGTCTGAACAGAACCGCTACCTATCTAAGATACACAGACTACAGAACACAGTACTGTATGCAAGTTCCATAGCTCAAGTTTAATTTATAGACGAGTGCATGTGAAATTATAGTAGATGACATCAGCAGACCATGTGGGAAACAAGAAGTTGGGAGGCCTGTATGAAATGGATGTATAGGCATGAGCAAGTATCAACATACTGTCATTGAAAGGCAGTGCAAAAGTAACTAAGGATACACACACACATTTGTTCTGTTGTCTAGACACACAACCACCCACACACCCAGTGGACTGCAGTGAGAACAAAACTCTGACTTATCTACGAATACGGACTACAGAATACAGTACTTAACACAAGCACCACAGCTGATGTTTGATTTATATAACAGTGCAGGTGAACATATAGTAGATGACATCAGCAGGCCATGTGGGTGACAAGAGGTTGGGAGGCCTGTATGAAATGGATGTGTAGGCATGAGCAAGTATCAAAATACTGTCATTGCATGGTAGTATAGAAGTAACTGCAAGAGACACATGACTGCTCTGCTGTCTAAAAATACACACACACCCAGTGAACTGCAGTGAGAACAGAACTTTTTGTAGGAGTAGGTCATGTGACACTGTAAAATGTTTTACAGAATGCAGTACTTAACACAAGTGCGACAGCTCAAGTCTGATTTATACAGGAGTGCAGGTGAACTTATAGTAGATGACACCAGCAGGCCATGTGAGGGACAACCAGTTGTAAGGCCTGTACAGCCACATAGCTTCATAGATTCATATGAGTCTACTAGCCTAATAGTGCTAGGGTGTGTAGAACCCTAGCTGTGTATAAATACAAGTACCCTTATTGAGTATACCTGGATGACTGTTTTTAGCAGAGTGTGTTTGTGAGTAGCACCAGTGAGCCCTGTCCATGAAGGACATAGATGCTGGTTCAGAGGCAACTGTACAATCACCCAAACAGTAGTCGAGGTTGCAGTTGAGCAGATTCATTGAGGAGCACTGCTTCACATGCAGTGGGAGCCTGTTACAGCCTCTTGGGTGGCATCTATGTCCCTCATAGACAGGCCCATATGTTGCTACTCACAAAATCACTCTGCTAACAATGGCCATATAAATATGTTTAATAAAGTACTTGTGTTTTTACACAGCTAGGTTTCTATTGCCTCATGTATAGTGATAACCATGTACTCCTACAGCTTACCAATACAATATGTGAGAGATGCAAGTATAAAATGAATCTAGAATAAATGATCTCTCTCTCTCTCAGGTAACAACAAACCGGATATCAAACAGGTTGTCAGTACACACACTTCATCTCCTCAATAAATCAAGTGCACAACACATAAAACTACATATGCAGAGGTACTCATTAGAAGCTTACCAAAAGAGCAGACACCTTGCAAATGCAAACCTTCTGCACACATGACAGTCCCAATGGAGCCCACTAAACAAAAAACAAACATAGTGTCTCACCCATTAAGGCCTTAAGGCAAAACACCTAAAAGAACAATGTCTTGGTCATAGGTGAATCCATAGTGGGACACACAAATGCCCCCCCTCAACAGGTTGTACAAGGAGAAAGTCATGATCAGCTGCCTGTCAGGTGCCAGCATCCATAAAGTCATACACACACTCAAGTCTCTCAACAACAACCACATTTGCACCTCTATCATACTCCATGTTGGAGTAAATGACTTTAGATGCACCTCAGTGGACTATATGAAGAGAGATTTGACTGACCTCTCAGATTATGTGTCCCAGACAGGTATGTACGTAGCCCTAAGGAGCATTCTACCTTCACCCAGGATGATACCTCAATACAAACAAAAGAATCATTGACTTCAACAATTGGCTTAGCTATTGGTGGCAATTGGAGGATCCTGTAGTTGTCAGGCTGGGATGATATGGTCAACAGACCATGCTGCTTTGCCAGGGATGGTCCTCATCTGTCATCTCTTGCATTTTGGTTACTGGCCAAGTACTTACCTACCCCAGAGTGATTTTTTAAGCAGTGTCATAAAAACAAAGTTTCTGATGTAAAAAATATCCTGAAAAGACAAAATCATGGTTAGTCTGCTAAATGCTAGGAGTTAAAATCAGAAACTACACTCAAGGGAGGCACTTCTTGCATGGGAAGATATTGATGTTTGTGAAGTCACAGAGACATAGTTTAGGGACACAGAGAGTACACTGGCCATGAAAGGCTATAATGCCTTCCACATGTTCAGGCTGCAAAATGAATGTGAAAGAACCAAAGGAAAAGGTGTGTCCCTCTTCATAAAAGACAAGTACACCTCATGACTGGTTAAGCAGTATGACACCCTAGATTTACTCCAAGTTCATCTAACTGTAGGACCCCTCCCCCCTCATTGTTAGCTACAGATCCACCAACATTAACCACCATGAGATTACACAATGCTTTCCAGGACCTACTTGAGTCACTCATAATGCAGCCAAACACCCTGGGCATGGATAACTTTGACCATCCTTCCATTGATTGGGATACATATATCAGCTCAAACATGTTTGCCCTAAAGTTTCTGCACTTTGTAAACATGAATGCTCTGGAACAGTTAGTTTGCACCCCAACAAAGAGCTTGAATATCCTTGACCTAGTACTCACTGACATGGAAGATTGCTGCACCACCCCATGTGTGAAACCCTCCCTGGTAAGGACTGACCATAAATCATTCATGTTCAATGTAAAAATCATATCTGACCTTACTCAAGATCCAAAAAGTGGAAAAATCTCTGCAAAGCAAACTATAGCCTCCTAAGCGATGGCATATATAGTTTCAAAGCTACTGCTAGCTCTGACAGTAAAGACTCCTATATGGGGGTATACAGAAATGCCCTGTATAAACACCTTTACAAGTGTATAGATTTAGCTGTACCAGAATGGATCAAAACTTGCTCACAAAAAACAAGTCACCCTGGTGGACATCTAGCATAAATGGATTGTATAAAAGAGAAAGAAAAAGATGTTCAGGAATAAGAGGGACAGTCTCAGCAGAAGAATACCCTCCATAGCTTAAACAAGCAAATTACACATCTTGTAAAGTCTTCTAAGGCTAATTATGAAACTAATTTAGCATCCATAACTAAGGATAATCACAAGGCATTCTTTAGCTATGTTTGTTATGTAAAAGGAAAGTCCTATCTTTGCACCAAATTCAAAGTAGATGGTACCACTCATACTGAACCTGAGGACATAGCCAGCCTGTTAGCATACAGGTTTGGCAACAATTTCACACCTCTGTCTTCATCGATCATACCCAACAGCATACCTTTCAACAGTTCTCTACTGACTATCTCCAAATAACAGGTCATAACTGCACTCATCAGTTCTGAATACACAGCCTCTAAGGGACCAGATAACACCCCAGACAGCTTGCTAAACAGTATAAAGCAAGATTTAGCAGAACCACTGGGTCAACCATTCAACCACAGGCTAAGTTCTGGCTTTGTCCCAACAGAGGGAACACAGTGACTGTAATACTGTTGCACAGAGGGGGTCCCTCAACTAACCCAGGGTACTATACACTATTAAGCCTGGCCATGGAGAGAATCATCTTGGATCTTATAAACAAGGACATTGGTGACATTCAAACTCTTCCTTAACACAATTTGGCATCAACAAGGGCAGATCATGCCTGGTAAACCTAGGAGAGTTCTTCAAGAGTGTCACCAAAGCCCTGGATGAAGGCAAATCAGTACATAATGCCTATCTTAACTTGACCAAGGGCTTTGACAAAACCCCCCACTGTGGCATCATTGTTGAACTTACCCATCTGGGGATTAACTCATAAACCATTAGATGGGTAGCTGACTGGCTCATCAATAGAATGCATACAGTCATAGGTGGGGATTCCACATCTACCTGACTGGTTACCAGTGGTGTTTCATGAGGCTCTGTGCTGAGACCCTTACTGTTTGCAATGTATTGCTTAGAAAATCAGGTGGAAAAAGATGGACTGTGGCTCAAAAAGTTTGTGATGACTGCAAACTGGGTGCAATCATTGGATCCCCAACATACTACAAAATGTGCTTATATACATAAATGATTGTTGTCAAAGCTACAGGCTTAAAGCTAACCAAAAATAATGCACTATTATCCCTTTCAACAAAGGAAACGTGTCTGGAAATTACAATATTAATAATACCCCCTATATTTTAACCCAATAGTGATAGATTTGGGAATGCTGCTTAATGGCAATCTCACCTTTGATCACCATGTGTCCACAGTGGTAATGAAGGCCCTTTATGTTACACACCTCATAAGTGAGGGCATAGCATCCAACACTAAGAATGTTATAACTCCACTGTACTCATCCCTCATCAGAACAATAATAAAGTACAATGCTCCCTTTTGCATGTCCTTCGCCAGACACCTGCAACAGTTGGAGAGCCCTCAGAGGTTTCTTACTAAGAAAATCCAGGGACTTCCTACACATTATCTACAAGGACAGACTGAAGACCATGTCACTGTACTCTGTATCATATAGACTGCTGAAAGGTGACTTGTGGCTGACCTACAAAGCAGTCTTGAACCCTGCCTTAATGGAAATGCTGTACCTCCACAAATCACATGGGATGAGACTCCCTCACTCTAGAGGCCTTAATTTAGCCTGCGTCATCAGCAAGACATGCTGGATAGACAGATATGTCTCCCGGAGATTGCCACTCCTATGGAACAAACTCCCAATTTATGTGAAACTGAGCTGTTCAATGACAATGTTTAAATGTAACTGTGACAGTTGGATGAGAAATCATAGCTCTACCCAGGGGGTTTCACCTATGTCACTCTTAGACAGGGTCAACCAGTGCTGATCATGGATTTGCAAATATTGACTAGATATCTTGGTCTGTAAGGGAACAATGGTCCAATTAGGGTAGCCTTGACAAGGCCCTAGGGACATTAGCCTAGTAACATCCTATGAACCTAGGACCATTATAGTAGCAACCTCCTGTAAACCTATAAAGCTATGAACTTATGCAGATCTGCCAATATCTTGCTCACATATGAGCTGTTGATGTTATGTGGTATAAGTTCAGCTGCAGTCTTACAAAAGTCATACTTCTGTCATGGTGCTTGCATTACTTACTGTGTTTTGTAGTGTGTGCACCTAGGCAGGGGTTCTATTCTCAATCAAGCCGTGTGTGTGTGTGTGTGTGTGTGTGTGTGTGTGTGTGTGTGTGTGTGTGTGTGTGTGTGTGTGTGTGTGTGTGTGTGTGTGTGTGTGTGTGTGTGTGTGTGTGTGTGTGTGTGTGTTCTTGCTTGACATTACAGAGAGCATTTTACTGCACCATGTCTGACACTTTTATTGCCATATTCTCAAATATTCACTGCTGATCTCATCAGCTGTATCAGATGTTTGGATATGCAGTCATCTCACCAAGGCATGGTCAGACACTGTTCTAGAGACCAGGCAGATGTCACCTCATCCTATACCAGACAGATGACAGTGACATGTTTTTTAATCTATCTACATATATCCTGCCATGGTTTGTAGGCCCTGCGTTATATTCCTGAGAAAGCCTGTGGTCTCTCCAGCAGCTACATGTGTCTGTAGAGGTATATGCAAAGGAGACCATTATACTGTATTACTGTTTTGATGAGGTTTGACTACACTGCTGTCATACAATCCTAAGATCTGAATATGATGGCATGACTTATGATGTGCACCATATGTTTGTCCTGGAAGATCATTAAAGAGAGAAGTTAGAAAGCAATGATAATCAGATTGCTGTTTCTGGCTTCAACACCCTTACAAGGGCATTCACTATAATGTGAAATGTTGATGCTATCAACTGTATAACTTTCAAGGGCCAATATAAGTCATAGGTACAATGACCAGTTCAACAATACAAATGCAGTATACTAATCAATAAGTTAACTATGCACAATGAGCATCAGACACAGCTTTTGTATCCCCAAATCAAAAGATAGAAAACAGGGATAATGCACGGTTATCATCACTTGCACAGGTTGTTGTGGAAGGGGGGAGGAAGCCTAGACTGACACAAAAGGTCAGTGAGTGTGTGTGAGTAAGAAGGAGAAGAAGGCACACATGGACATTGGGACAAAAACATCAAATGACCAGCGAGGCAAACTGAGTAACTGTTGTGTGTGTGTCTGTAGGCGTCCTCTAGTTGAATTTAGTGCGGGAGTGTCTGCATGAAAACAGACAAGGTCTGTGCTAGCTCTGCTTTTTGGTCTGTTGGACAGGTGTGAGCTGTGCACAGTAGAGGTGGCAGTTCATCTTTGTCATCCCTGACCACAAGAACTGGCTCTGCCAAGAGTTGCACTGGCATGTTTGTGCCCACAGTCAAATGCTGTGCTGCTACCTGAATGTGACTGATGTCTCCTGGATGAGCTCCCTTCATGAGGACACCCAGGACCAGGAACCCATGGCCTGCCATATATGAGTGTGGACAGCAGACTCAGTGACTGAGCATTGGAACTACTGCTACTGTGGGAACATAATTGGTCATGGCCATGTTGGCTGACAGCGGATGATGTGGCTGACTTACACCCACTGCTGCTCCCCTCCCAACAGATGTTCTATCACAGACACTGCTCATTCTGTCACAGACAACCCTCGGTCCATCACAGACACCCCTCATTCCAATGTGTCATTCATCCAATCCAGTGAATTGGCAACACAGTAGAGACAGTCATGCATGTCAGACTGTGCCACATCCACAACCCTGAGCATTTGTCTGGAACACCTATAGGAACATGCCTGTGCCTCCATGATGGCTCTAAGCATATGTTGAGTGACATGGGAAGTGACATCTGCACCAGATGGAGAAGGGACAGCAGGACCCTTCCAAGCACCCTATCAAGCCTTCTGTGTGGAACCGCACCACCACTTTGGTTACGGGCAGACTCAACAGACACTGAAGCCACAGTAGCCATACTTCCCTGATTAATGTCCTTGCACTCCACCTGTCTAGTATCTGTGGGCTCAATGGACTTGGTAGGCATAGAAGTACTGGCTGTGTTAGATTGAAAGGCAGGGGATGGCTGTATGTCGACCTCTGCATCAGATTCAACCTCTGCACCCCCTGACTGTGGCTCGGTTTGGCCACCATCATTATCAGAGTCTGTGGATACACTGATATCAGGTGGCACAGGGCCCACATTCCCACTCTCATGATCACCTGTGATAAAAAGCAAGAAGCACAGGAATACATTAATACCTGCACTACTATAGTATAATAGATACTAGCAAACAGTGCTGCCACTATTGCAGACAGTACAGCAAAACACATAACAAGCCTGAGATCAACATCACAAACTACAGCATATCCTTAAATTGTTTAGCAGTAGTGCTATAAAAATATTTGGCTTGCCATCTGCAGAAGACATACTGTGCTGTACTCCAGACAGTCCTGGAAGAAGTTAAGCAAGAGGTAAGGGCAACATCACCACAATTAAGAGTAACATAGGGGGGTAATACATTTACCTCTGTGCCTGTGCATTAATGGTACTTTGAACAAGAATGTGGCTGAAAAATCCAAACTAAGCTTATAATTGTAGCAATCTTCAATCCCCTCTCCAAAAAAGACATGTGATACAGATTAACTTATTCATTTCAATTGTTTTACTATACAACAGTATTCAATTTCCACCACCAATGCCAAGGTCACCACAGCCACAGGCAGTTGAGGAGTCAGAGGGGGAACTGCCAACTGCTCTGGGTGTAGGCAGACATAGGTGTGCTTAGTATGTTCTTGCATTGGCTAAGAGATAACGCATAGTACACTCACTCACCACCTAGGGGCCTAAAACCTTCCTCCTACTCACAGACATATAGTTACATTGATGCTAGGCAACTCATACCACCTTTACCTCCCCATGTATTGGCTGTTTACTGCTTGCATCAGACAGAGTCATACCTGGACTAACACTGTGGCAACTGCTGCATTTGTAAGGTAAGGCTTGAACCTGGAGTGAATTGTTTAATAATATTATAGTATATCCTTGAATTACATCACTTGTTATAATAAGCAAGTAAAAAGTGAGAGATTTGTACCAACATTACCATAATGTATGACAGCAGAGACTTATAGGTGTCCATTAGTAAGTATCAGGGCTCAGGCATCAAAGATTCACACAGTCATACCTCTCAAAAGTACTGATGATCACTGCATGCCCTCAGTTTAGCATCATATGTTTACACTGGAAAAATCATTGATGAGATAAGTAAGAAAGTAATGATACACATTGCAGTTTCTGACTTCACAGCCCTCACAAGATCAAACAACAGGCAGGATGCAAAACAAGGAGAGTAACAAGAGCAGCATATTCTTGTTTGTGCCATTACAGTAACTCGCCTTTGATCCCCCAAAAAGAACAGTCCATTTTTGTTTGTGCCATAACAGTAACTCACCTTTGCTTACCCCAAAAGAATGGTTTACCCTTGTATGTGCCATAACAGTACTTTACCTTTGCTCCCCCCACCAAAAGCACAGTCTGTGCTTGTTTGTGCATCCAACCTGCCCTTCAATTGTTGGCAAATGCATATCATATTATTGCCAGTTAATATCCTCGCACATTTTAAGGCCAATCATATAGCATGGCCTAGAGACAGCATGTCTCATAGTACTGGTCAGATAACTGATAAATGACAGAAAACACACAAAAGTAAGACAGAGCTGTATATTTGCAAGCAATAATCATAACAGGTTGTGTGATCACTAAATGCACTATATCCAAATATAATACTAAATGTGAAAATAACAGTTTATGGTTTGATATCAGTCTACATTCTGTTGCAGTTGGTAGTATGATGAATGACTTTGGTTCTTTGCTGCAAAGCTGTTTGTGTGGCAAAGAGGGATAAGGGACCCATCCTGTTTTCTGAAGGTGCATTGGAGTGAGAGTTGAAATCCAGACCTATGTAGACATACCACATGTGTACTAACATTTTCTACTGTGTATGTCATACATTGCTTTTCCTCATTTCAACTATTTATCCCTTTTTCCTTTTTTTTCTTTTCTTTTCTTTTTTTTTCTCTTTTCTTTTCTTTTATACTAAATAATACTAAAAACCTGACAGAGAAAACACAATTTGCCAACAAATGAAGAGGAAGTTGGATGTTAATGAAACATAATCTGTGAATTGTGCACTGTTCACTTGCACTTCCAGCCTTGCCAGACATATATATCACACTTTGCAAGTCTAACCTGACACACCCAGCTGATGTAAGCATTCACAGTTGCCATCCCATAAGCCCAAACACTGAGGGAGTGCCTGCACTATGTTTACATCCCTACTTAGATCCAATTTTTTGTGATTCAGCAATTCTAATTAATTCAGACCTTATTTGCTTTGTCATCATGCTGACAGCCCTGAATCTATACCATTGGCAACCGTGTAGCTAGAGAAACTGAAGGGGAGCCAAATGTTGAACACAGAATGGAGGATATTACTTTGGAATATATCTGCACAAAGGAGTACTGCTTTTTTAGATGGATATGCTTGCATTTCATCAGATACATATTGTCTATGTTGACATGCAACTATGAATAGTCTGTTTAATGTTTTTATATTTATTTTGATTACCACACACATGTACCTTTGGCTGTCCACATTATACCTCTCAACTGTACAGATTTTTACAGACTGTCAAGAATGTTTTTATATTTTTGGTCCATTTTTTATAAAACTGTGATTTTCTGGCAAAACATTGCAAGTTATTAAAGAATGAAGTTAGAAAATAATGACAGATAATTCATGCTAACACAAAAATTGTTATTCTGTCAACTTTCTAAGTTTGTAAGAGCATTATTTAAAAATTGTCCATATTTTTTGGGTCTTTTCCCCATTATTTATGGCTCTATCTAGCTTTCTTGCCCTAAGAGGTTGGCAGGTATGGTCTGGAATGTCTACTGTCCATTTGGGAGTGGAGGAGCAAAGCTGCATTTCTGTTCTGGCACAAAGAAAAAAGATGTATGTTGCTTTCGGTACTCTTCCTTTGTTGCATCCAGCCTGCTGTCACATATTAGGGTAAATTTTGTGCAAATGTCACACATTTTACATTTTATTCTATCCGTGTAGATTCCATTCCGTGGCTGTAGTCCAAACGTTTTGTAATACAGATGGAACACCAGCACAGAGTCTACACGGTTGCTTTCTACCTTGTTGAATTGCTCCACCAGATGATTAGCATGCTGTTCAGCTGCTTATGCAGCAAATAATATACCACAGTGTTTACTTTTTTCTGCAGAGGTGTGCATCTCTAGACTGTGCATACTGATTTCAAATCTTCCTGTGGCTGTGTGGATGTCATGCTGCAACACAAACATGGTGAAAAACCACCCTGTGTGTTGTATTGAATCCCTGAATTGATTTAGTTTTTTTACAAGAAACACATTTGATAATGATATACATATATTGCTTTTACAGGAATATTCAATTATAATTTGCTCTCAATTTAGATCAGAAAGAAGAGACACTCTTATCTTATGGAAAAGTTCATCTGTTATGCCTAAAGTGATTGAGTCCTATTCGGATAAGAATGGTATGATAAGTCTGGATTCCTAGGATTGGAACTAAAGTTTCTAAAAAATATTTAGATGCTATCCTGCAGATTCAATAAACTCCACTTTATGCAAAACCTACATGGGGTTTATGTGTTTGCACCATGAGCAGTAGCGCTAATTATATATTCATGCTGTCCACAGTGTTTAACCATAAATAAGCATTGTTTCATGGCTAGAAACAGTGTTGCTAACCAGGCAACCCTGTAAAGCAATATGGATAGCAGCAGACATGTAGACCTGTTTACCTATGTGCAAACTAGGTCTGCTGGATTATGTGCAATGCCACAATGATTACCAGAGTTAATAATATAACAATGAATATGGGCCAAACACATTACAGGACAGTATATACAGTGCAGAGTATTGACACACATATTAATTGTAGGAATAAACACAGGAAAAGAGGACAGGTGAAATATGTTAATGTACAGCAGATGAAGACATGTAAATGAAAGGAATTCTAGCAGGAACACTAATTACATATTGACATGATATAGTATGAACTGCACACTGAAAATGTACATTATGTGACTGTCACACAAGGTGACATAACAATGTAGAAGATGTCTTTGTGATATAAGCATCCTGACATGAACTATGGAGAGGACATCTATCAGGGATGTTACATACAATAGGGTGTAGGTGCATATTGTGAAAATGTGCAAATTGAATTGTCTGAACATGACTGTAATATCAGCATAGGTCTCCACCAAGTGGGACACATAGTTACAGGTTCATGGACAATTGTAAACAGAAACAGTCTGAATGGAGAGATCATAAGTCAGCAAATAAATGAGAGTATTATTGCTGAAATTGAATTCATCCTCAAGTCTTGGTGAGTACCTTCGCAAGGTGGACCCTTTTTTATTCACAAAATCTGACAAAGACATATTTATATATGTATGATGTATACATATATATATATATATATATATATATATATATATATATATATATATATATATATGTGTGTGTGCGTGATGTATTTATATAGCATATATCATGGACAGAAGTAAGTTAAAAAAAAAGACAGCTGGGTGCACAAGACTCATGATAAAAAAGTGCCCAATCCTGGTAGACATACTGGTGCCAGGACTAGAAAAGATGACAGTGTAGAATCCTCAAAATACGAAAACATTCCTACAATGGGGCCAGGCCAGGCCCAGGAGGAGGATGGCCCCCCATTGTAAAAGGAAGTAGTGGTCCACAAAAATCACAAAAATGATAGGCCAAAGAAGAGACATAAAGATGATAGGCTGGACTATTGAGGATAAGAAGGAAATTATGTATTTTTACTTTATGCAAAAAGCTCAGAATTTCCAGACACAAGATATATAAAATGATTAAGAGAGAAATTAGAGGAAAGGAAAATACTTCCACAAAAAAAACTGTCAGAAGCTTAAGATAAAAATGTGTACTTATTAATACAACAGATTTGTGAAAAACATTATATAAATCAAGAAACTTTGATCTGTTAGGAAGAAGCATAAGAGGAAGTCTAAAAATATAAACAACAAAACCTAGAGATTTTTAAAAAGTATAAAAAGAAATATGAACATGGGAAACAAAGAGAGATTTGATATGGTGCAATATTTATGCAAAGGAGAAAGCCAAATTAATCAATGTAAAGAAGGCATCCCCAAAGATATTCAAAGACAAATACAGGCAAAGGCATCCAGATATGGAAAATTTTACAATAAAAATAACATCAAAAAGATGGAATGTAGAAAAGAACATTAGTAAAGTAGGAATTAAAAAAACAAAGTTGAAGGAGTGTCTGTGAAGTGAAGGATTTGGTGTGGAAGGTCTACCACAGGTTACATTACAGCTTGATGAAGTGAGTCCCTAAATTTAGGAGAAGCAGGAAGATCAGAAGATGTCTGAAGAAGAAATATGGACATGGGAAAAAAAGGAGATTTAATATGGTGTAATATCTATGCAAAGAAGAAAGCAAAACTAACCAATATAAATGGAGCAGCACCAAAGATATTTGAAGAGAAATACAGGCAAAGGAATCCAGGCATGGAAAACTTTACAATACAAAAAATAAGAAGACAAAGATGAAAAGTAGAACTGGAGATTAATAATGGAGAATTTAAAGAAATAAAAACTGAGGTTATGGAGTACTTGCAAAGTGAAGGATTTGGTGCAGAAAATCTAATTCAGAAAGCACCACGACAGGATAGAGCAATGGATATCCAAATTTAGAGGAGACCAGTGGAATAGGAAGCAATTGATCAGGTGCCATATGAAGATATTTTGGAGCCTTCTACAGGAAAATAGTATAAATGTTCACTTGAAGCTGGATAGCAAAGGAAGGACAGGAATTTGTGGAAACTCTGATGCAGTCAATGTTGAGGAGTGATATGCTAGTGAGTTGCCATATGACAGTGCAACGGATGGACAAGATGAAATTGAAGAGAATGTGCCACAAAGAGATACTATAAAACTTTCTATAGAGTGCCTGCAGGAAATGGAAAACAAAAAATGTGCCCTCAGTTTAGAAGAAAATGAGCTAAGAGAAGAGTTTCTTGATTTAATAAACATAGATAGACATATTAAGACAGACATATTAAGTTCAATGAAAGAAACAGACTGCAGACGGTCAACAAACCCCAAAAAGTCAGAAGTTTGATAAAACAAATGAACACAGTAATTATGATTATCCATAGAGATCCATGCAATATAACAGAAGTAAACAGTATATATTACTGTGCAGCTAAATTAATAACTGATAAAGTTCTACCACAAGAACACAGAGTAGTAAGGGAAAGGAAGTGGTGAAATTGAATACCATCATGGAAGTATCAAATAGAGAAAATTATAAAGTAATTAAGACACAAATAGAGAAAACTATAAAGTAATTAAGACAGGAAGTGTCATTGTTAGAAAAGTATAGAAGACGGAATAGATCAAAAATACTAAGAAAGATAGACGTGATAAAAGCAGCAGGCAGTATTAGAACAGATTCGGATCTATCATGTGCTATCGCAAATAAACTAAAAATCTCAGCACTGGCAGAAAAAACTTACAAAATATGCAGATAAATATAAAGAAAAGGTACAAAATAAGCAATTTATTGATGACCCAAAAAAGTTTTATAGAGAATTTGGAAACAAGGTAAAAAGAATTGAAAGACTGCCAAAAAAAGAAGAAATAGATGCATTTTGGAGAAGTATCTATGAAGATCCTGTGGAACTCAACAAAGATACTAAATGAATCGAAGATGTAAAAGATACAGGATATGAAATGGGATGAAGTAATAGCCAGAGAGATTGAAACAAAGTTAACAAAGGTCTCTAACTGGAAACCCCCAGGCCAAGATGCAGTATGTAACTTTTGGTTAAAAGTACTAAAATCTTTGCATGAAGATTTAGCCATGAGTAATAACTATTTATATGCACACCCAGAACAGACACCAACCTGACTAACAACAGGAAAAACAATGCTCCTATTTAAGAGTAAACCTGCAAGCTACCCTAAAAATTATAGAACAATAACTTGCCTTCCGATGATGTATAAATTATACACAGGAATTGATGCCGACAGAGTTTATAGTAATTTAGATGAAAACTCAATTATGGCAGTAGAACAAAAGGGCAATAAAAGAAAGTCATATGGAACAAAGGAACATTTGTTTTTAAAGTCATGGTGGAGAACTGTAAAAAGGAGAAGAATCTGGCATGGACTGACTACAAAAAAAGCATTTGATAGTATCCCACATTCATGGATAAAAGAGTGCTTAAAAATGTATAAGATACACCCCACACTGATTGACTACATTACAGTAACCATGAAACAGTGGCAGAACCCTTTGCAATTAATCCATGATAAAAGACAAATTATTATCCCAGAGAAAAAAAAATTAAAGGGGAATATTACAGGGTGACTCTCTGTCACCGCTGCTATTCTGCCTTGCACTTAACCCATAAGCTGTCAACTTAACAGCTTAAGTCATGGATATAACTTGGCTCCTAGAAAACAACAAAGTGTAAAGACTTCTCATCTTATCTTTGTCGATGATTTAAAACTGTATAGCTCATCAGATGAGGAACTGAAAGCACAACTGCAAGATGTCAAAACTTTTCCAGATGATATAAGAATGTCATTTGGTTATGATAAGTGTATAAAAGCAACATTTAAAGCAGGAAAACTGCAGCACCAAGAAAATATCAGTCTGGAACAAGAATGTGATATAAAAAACTTGAGCAGCAGGGAGTGTATACATTTTTGGGACCTGATAAAGGATCAACAATAAAACATGAACAAATCCGAATAAAACTTAGTAAGGAACACTTTAGAAGACTTAAATTAATTCTAAAAACAGCATTGACATCTAGGAACAAAATGCAAGCTATAAACCAATTTGCTCTTCCTGTCTTAATTTACAGTTTTAGAGTGACTGACTGGCCCCAAAAATGTGTTGGATAGATTAGATAAGAAAACAAGAGGGATGTTTCATGCTCACCAAATGATTTATAAAAATCAATGTATACCAATATTATATATTCTCCATTCCAAAGGAGGGATGAGCCTCCTTGAAATTGATTACATGTATAAATCTGTAATCATGTGACTCCACACATATCTGCTGATCTCATAAGATCCAAACATAGGGAACGTTTTGAAACATGAGGAGAATAAATCTAAGATGACTTATCTGCTTAATCTAGCAGAAGCATATCTGTGTCAAGCAGAAATGGAAATCAAACCAGAAGTAGATAGAAATCAGACAGTAATGGAATGTGCCAAAAAAGCAAAAGAAAGAACATAAGGTGAAGGACCAGATGAGAAGGAAAGAAATATGAAAAATGCATAACTATAGCTGCAGGTATAGAAAACTTCTGGAAGAACCTCATGTTGATCAGGAGCGATTGCAGGAATGGTTAAGGAGAGGCAAATTCAAACCAAGAGATAAAAGGTTAATATTGGTGGCCCAACATAGTGGGCTATGGATACACTGGTCTACAAAGTCCATTGAAGATGAGGAAGAAACAGACAAATGTAGGTTTTGTAAAACTGAATTGGAAGCAGTTGCTTACCTCATTGTTGGTTGTGACATACTATTGGCAGAAGGACAGTATAATGAAAGGCATAATAATGTGGCAAGACTGTTGCACTGGGAAATGTCCAAATATTAAGGTATTGAAGTGGCTGAAAAACACTGGAAACATGAGCCACAAAGCATCATAGAAAATGAAGACGTTTACATCACATAGGATCACCCAATACCAACAGTTCAAAAGATAGATGCTAGAAAATAGGATATAGTGGTCCATGAAAAGAAGACAAAAGTAGCATTGATCATTGAAATTGCCACACCCAGTGACTACAGTGTCCTGTGTACAGAGAGACATAAAGTCATAAAATATCAGGAACTGCAGGCAGAAATGAGAGCAATGTGGAAGTAAGATACCCAGACAGTTCCAATAGTAGGAGGAGCAATGGGTCCTATAAAAAAGAATCTACAGTCATATTTAGACATGTTACCAATACATGCAACTCCATACAAATTGCAGAAGGAGTCATAACCTGGCACATTGCGGGTGCTGCAAAGGGCACTTTTGGCTGACATCAAAGATTGAAAAATATTAATTTCATGAACTTTAATTGTACTTTGACTTAGGAATGGGGTCAGTTCCTGTCATGCTATTAGAAACCCAAAATATTTGGAAATTAAAAAAAGGCATGCACAATCATGGACAATATCAGAGTAATACCTCCAGTAATCCCATGTTTATAATAGAACATATGTGATTGTGAATGATCATAGATGGTTCTGCACAAACACACTTGTACAACTATTATAAGATGTCAGCAACCTATAAGGGTAATCAAGCACACTGTCCTGACACTTGGGACATTGCTATATCTGTATGTAACATTATGAGCAATCCAGGATAATATATATATATATATATATATATATATATATATATATATATATATATATATAGGTCTACTTGAGTTGACCGCGATGCCACTTCGCTGACACGCAGAATACCGAGACCAAACGACCAAAACTGAAGGTGATCGACAAGGTGAAATCCCGACAGCCGAAAGACCGACATGGGTAATATGTGAGCGTGACTCGGTAAGTGTGTGATAGTGAGGGATTTAGGGTTAGGGTGCGGGAAAGGTGAGTGTGTGGTAGTGTCAGACTTAGGGTTCGGGTAAGGTAAGTGTGTGATAGTGACGGAGTGTAGTTTAGGGGCGGGTTAAGTGAGTTAGGGTTAGGGTGCCGGTAGGGTGAGTGTGTGATAGTGATGGGCTTTATGTTTTAGGGTGGGTTAAGTGAGTTTGGGTTAGGGTGCAGGTAGGGTAAGTGTGCGATAGTGATGGACTTTAGGTTTAGGGGTGGGATAAGTGAGTTAGGGTTAGGGTGCGGGTAGGGTAAGAGTGCGGTAGTGTCAGACCTTAGGGTTAGGGTTTGGGTTAAGGTTAGTGGATATGTAATTGTGTGTAATGTGTAGTTTACGTTTTGTGTGTCGGTGTAATGGTGTTCGGTTTTGTGAGTTGTCGGTATTGTGTGTTTTCTGTTGTTTGGTCTTGGTGTTTTATGTCGTGAACTGGCGTTTCGGTCAACTAAAGTAGACCCATATATATATATATATATATATATATATATATATATATATATATATGGTACAATCCATACTGTTACAAATGTAACTTTTGCCATCAATGTTGTCAAACAGTTATATATATATATATATATATATATATATATATATATATATATATATATATATATATACTGTATGCATCACTGGAATAGTTATCATACTTGCATCTGGTATATCACCTTGATGGGGATTCCACACCATATGCAATAAAAAGAATACTTAAGTGTGGCTAATAAGATGTCTGAGAGCTCACTGTGGCAAAGGTGGTACACTTGAGTTATGCATCACTGTAAGATACGTAGGAGGTACATGAAGAAGGGTGCATTGTACTCAGTTATTTGATTGATGAAG
This sequence comes from Protopterus annectens, assembly GCF_019279795.1. Lineage (NCBI taxonomy): Eukaryota > Metazoa > Chordata > Ceratodontiformes > Protopteridae > Protopterus > Protopterus annectens. The sequence goes on from NC_056736.1 coordinate 503,688,088, forward strand.
TCTGTGAACTCTGGAAGTATTATGGCCTTTGATGTGGATGTCCTACACATACTCAGGAGTTATGTTCCATACAGGGGAATAGTCACCACTGTGGCCACATGCTTGTGGATGTTCTACATGCCATCTACCTGAGTACACAGGTCACATACCACTTGGTCTGATCATAGGGCTTTGATGTCTATATTATCACTGGGTTGTGCATTTGTTTTCATAATGTACAAACCCCCATGTTTTTGTTTCATCTCATGTGCCTTCATGGTTGGGGCAGCAATCTTTTTTGTGTGTGTTGATACTGTCTGTATTATACTAATATCACAGCAGAAGTCTGACTTCGAGAATGTCAAGAACACTTTACAAGTGACGACATCAGCAGTGTCTGATAAGGAGAAGATGGTAATAGCAGTGTTCCACATGCTAATGTAAAATACTCTCTGTAATATCAAGCAAGTGCACAAACACATACACACACACACACACACACACACACACACACACACACACACACACACACACACACACCAGTTGACTGCAGTGAGAACAGAACTCCTACCTCTCTAGGTACACAGACTAAAGAACTCATCACTTTACATAAGTGCCATGGCACAACTCCAACTTTTACAAGGCTGCAGAACAATTTATAGTAGATGACATCAGCATTAAATGTTGGCAAGAAGATTTTGAGAAGCCTGCATGAAATGGATGTGTAGGAATGTCCAACTGTCAAAATATTGTTACTTAATGGGATTGGAGTGGTAACTGCAAGATACAAAATAATGATCTTCTGACTAGACACACACACACACACACACACACACACACACACACACACACACACACGCGCGCGCGCACCCAGACACACATATTGACTGCAGTGAGATTAGAATCTCTATTTAACTAAGTACATGGACTAGAGAACTTAGTAATTTATGCAAGCACCACATCACATGTCTGACTTTTCAAGGCTGCAGGACAATTTACAGTGGATGACATCAACATAGGATGCTGGAAAGAAGATGTATGGAGGTTTGCATGAAATGGATAACTAGCTATGTCCAATTGTCAAGATATTAAAGTTCTGAATGTTACTAGACTGATGAGTGTTCAATGTGTCATATCTGCTGGTATGTTTTTAATGTGCAGGTATACTTTAAGAGACAGCATTACAAACAATTTGCAAACCGCTGTCCACATTCCCACAAGCACTGGAAAATCTGAATGTGTATTATAATTATAAAGATGTGCATGGTATATAAAAATGCATTTGTTGATTATTTCTATAGTGTAGTTGATATATTTGTGAACAAATACTGAGAAAACAACTTTGAAGTCCATGAGTGGAGGTAATAGACTGCTGCAGTGTTCTTTTCTTAAAATCTGCCTTCTCTTTGTTGGTGTTTTTTCAATTACTTTCATGGGATGAAGACTAAATGGACAGTAAACATAAGTAATGCATGCTATTGTCCACTATAGTGCATTGCCAAGCAGATGGATTGTGTGGATTATGGCTAAGTGTTTGTGCATGTGAGATAAACATTTCTACTGGTTTCCCTGTTTGTGCATAGCTAAGTGGTGAGCAAATGCAAGCCTCATTGCTACAATTATGGCAGTTGTTAATGTTAGCTAACTTTGTGGCAGCAGGTATAAATGCACTGACCGATTTCTTTTGGAGCCGAGAAGATACAGGGTATGAATCCAGGGGTATGTAATAGTTTTAAATACGTATTGGTCTTTTTCTTCTTCTTTCAGCTGCTCCCATCAGGGGTCGCCACAGCAGATCAACTGTTTCTGTTTCTTCCTGTCCTCTGCATCTTGCTCTGTCACACCAACCACCTGCATGTCCTCTCTCACCACATCCATAAACCTTATCTTAGGCCTTCCTCTTTTCCTGTTACCTGGCAGCTTCATCCTTAGCATCTTTTTCCCAATATACTCTGCATCCCTCCTCAGCACATGTCCAAACCAATGTAATCTTGCCTCTCTGGCTTTGTCTCCAAACCTTCCAACCTGGGCTAACCCTCTTAACATACTTATTTCTAATCCTGTCCATCCTCGTCACACCCATTGCAAATCTTAACATCTTCAACTCTGCCACGTCAAGCTCTGACTCCTGCCTTTTTGTCAATGCCACTGTCTCCAACCCATATAACATAGCTGGTCTCACTACCCTCTTGTAGACCTTCCCTTTCACTCTTACTGGTACTCGTCTTTCACAAATCACTCCTGACACTCTTCTCCACCCACTCCACCCTGCCTGTACTCTCTTCTTCACCTCTCTTCCACACTCACCATTACTCTGAACTGTTGATCCCAAGTATTTAAACTCATCCACCTTCGCCACCTCTACTCCATGCATCCTCACCATTTCTCTATCCTCCCTCTCATTCACACACATATATTCTGTCTTAGTCCTGCTGACCTTCATTCCTCTTCTCTCTAGAGCACATCTCCACCTCTCCAGGGTCTCCTGCACCTGTTCCCTACTCTCACTACAGATCACAATATCATCTGCAAACATCCTGTTAAATAAGTATTGATAACGAAATGATATAATTCTTAATACTGCATTCACTGTGTGTTATTGTGTGGTACCTTAGTGGAGCATTTTTAATAGGAGGTAATTGTACCACTGTAGAGCTGTTCACAGTAGTATGGCATTGGTGCATGATGCCCAACTCCATGCAAACACAGACATCAAAAAGTGAAGAGCTCTATTGCTTGTTTTTCTAGTTATGGGTGTTGTGTGTGATTCTACTTTTTTGACCATATTGAAAGTGTTTAAATGGGGTAGATAGGAAAGTGTGTAATGGGGGTAAAGCAGGGAGAAGAACAAAGGGAAAATGATATAGAAATGTGTAAGAGGGAGGTAAGAAAGAACCAGAGCTATCCACTTCTTCAACAGTGCAAAATGAAAATATTTACAGAATATTAACTGAATTTGGACTGTTATCTCAACAAAGAGGGGTGACAACAATGCAATCTGGTTGTATAGCCAATTGGACAAAATCAAGTGTGTTAAAAAGACATGTGCAAAGTGGAAACCTATGTATGAGACAATATTTTTTGTGAGACAGGTGTCCATTTTTTTACTTTAGTAAGATAGGAATGTTAGGTAAGGGATTTAAGTATTTCTGGGTCAGGTAAGTAGGGTACATGAGGAAGCAGATGAAAACAGAACAAACAAGACAAGACACAGGGATGGTGAGGGAAACAAATGTTTGAGGGACACCATGACTAGGGTTAGGGAGAGGACAACAGAAGCCCATGCCAGTCAAACATGGGGACAGTGAGAATCTAGTCCTCACCCACATGACTGGCATCACCATCCCATTACTCCACTGGCAGTTGGAGTACTTGTTGTCTACTCCTATGGGCCATAAGGGAGAGCAGCCTCTCCATCTGGCATAAGCATGCACCACTGGTGCTGTACATGACCCTACACATCAACCTTGGAATTTCCTGGAGGGTGATAAAATCCCCACCACTGCCAGTAGTCCCAGACAGTACCACAGCACCAGCTGCTGGGGTAGTGCTGTCTAGGAGTGCAGGTAATGTAGGATCAGCAGATGCAGTACTGCCAGGTTGGGTTCCAGATGTGGTGGGCATCAATGCCAGAGCTGCTGGAGCAGGGGCAGGCTGAGCCACTGGGGTTGTCATACCTCCTTGTGCTGTAAAGCATTTTGTGATGTATGAGGGATGGATAACATGGAATTGTTTTGATGACACACAGAAAAAAAGATAAGGGTTGGTGTGAGAGGAAAAAAAGAGATAAAATTAAGGGTAATGTGCAGAGCTGTAGTAACTACAGAGGGATAAAATTGATCAGTCACACCAGGAAGTTACAGAACAGAATAGTAGAAGCTAGGTTAAGAGGGGAGGTGATGATTAGTGATCAGCAGTATGGTTTCATGTCAGGAAAGAGCACTACGGATGCGATGCTTTCTCTGAGAGTGTTGATGGTGAAGTACAGAGAAGGTCAGAAGGCATTGAATTGTGTCTTTGTAGACTTAGAGGAAGCATATGACAGGGTGCCTAGAGAGGAGTTGTAGTATTCTTTGAGGAAGTCAGGAGTGGCAGACAGGTATGTAAGAGTGGTACAGGATATGTATAAGGGTAGTGTGACAACACTGAGGTCTGCAGTGGGAGTGACAGATGTGTTTAAGGTGGAGGTGGGATTTCATCAAGCATCAGCTCTGAGCCCTTTCTTATTTGCAGTGGTGATGGACAGGTTGACAGACAAGATCAGACAGGAGTCTCTGTGGACTATGATGTTGGCAGATGACATTGTGATCTGTAATGAGAGTAGGGAACAGGTTGAGGAGACCTTGGAGAGGTGGAGATATGCTGTAGAGAGGAGAAGAGTCAAGGTCAGCAGGACTAAAACAAAATATATGTGTGTGAATGAGAGGGAGGATAGAGGAATGGTGATGATGCAGGGAGTAGTGTTGGCAAAGGTGGATGAGTTTAAATACTTGGGATCAACAGTTCAGAGTAATGGCGAGTGTGAAAGAGAGGTGAATAAGAGAATATTGGCAAGGCGGAGTGGGTAGAAAAGAGTGTCACGAGTGATTTGTGACAGATGAGAACCAGTAAGAGTGAAAGGGAAGGTCTACAAGAGGGTAGTGAGGCCAGCTATGTTTAATGGGTTGGATACAGTGGCATTGCCAAAAAGACAGGAGTCAGAGCTGGATGTAGCACAGTTAAAGATGTTAAGATTTGCACTGAGTGTGACGAGGGTGGACAGGATTAGGAATAACTATATTAGAGGGTCAACCCAGGTTGAACGGTTTGGAGACAAAGCCAGAGAGGTGATATTGCATTGGTTTGGACATGTGTTGAGGAAGGATGGTGGGTATATTTGGAAAAGGATGCTAAGGATGAAGCTGCCAGTTACGAGGAAAAGAGAAAGGCCTAAGATAAGGTTTATGGATATGGTGAGAGAGGACATGCAGGTGGTTGGTGTGACAGAGCAAGATGCAGAGAATAGGAAGAAATGGAAACAGATGATCCACTGTGGTGAGTCCTAATGGGAACAGCCGAAAGAAAGAGAAGAAGACATGCCACATCCAATGCATTATCACATTAATTAAAGCATTTTATCTGAAATTTTACATTTAGGTATACTTCTTACAAGCTACAAACTATTATCAAGGCTTGTTCAAAGTTATCCTTGCAATGTGCAGATACTGCACATATGCTTTGTCCATTTATACAGACTAAGTTAACATCAAGGCAATATCTTTAAAGGATTGCACTATTTTATACTTGGTTATTTGTAGTATTTGAACCCACAGTGTCTGACAACACTAATATATAGATTGTACTTTATATAGCATGTATCATGAAAAGAAGTAGGTCAAAAATTAAAAAAAAAAGCTGGGTGCACAAGACACAGGATAAAAAATGTGCCCAATCCTGGTAGGTGCACTGGTGCCAGGACTGGAAAAAATGAAAGTGGAGAATCCTCAAAATATGGAAACATTCTTACAATGGAGCTAGGCCAGGCCCAGGTAGAGAATGGCCCCCCTGTTGTAGAAGGAAGTAGTAGCCCATAAATATCACAAAAAACGATAGGCCAAAGAAGAACCATAAAGATGACAGAGTGGACTATTGAAGATAAGAGAAAAAGGGTTTATATTATATTTTTGAATGTTTCAAACATTGAACACCATATGGTCGACACCATATGAGCAATGTTTGAAATTTCAAAAATATAATAAAAAAAATAAAAATAAAAACTATACTTACCTAAATGCTGTAGTCAGGGGGGCAAGCCCCCCTGCACCCCCTATCCCCCCACAACCCCGCTACATAAATATTCCTACTCCACGATTGCACTGCATTGAAGTAAAGGGAAAATATTCCCTAGGGTGATTTCCATGTTACGCAAGCGGCGTTTCGACCAATTGGGTTCGCTCAATATGCATTCACCATTTACAATTCTTGATCATGCAATAGGAACCCGAAATAAATTATGTATTGTTACTATTATTGAAAAAGCCCAGAATTTCCAGACACAAGATATACAAAAAAAGATTAAGACAGAAATTAGAGGAAAGAAAAGCACTTCTACAAGAAAAACTGTCAGAAGCCTCAAATAAAAAATTGTATTCATTAATACAACAGATTTGTGAAAAACATTATACCAATACATGTAACCCTGTACAAATTGCAGAAGAAGTCATTACTGGGCATATTTGGCTGAGATCAAAGATTGAAACAATATGTACTTTGACTTAGGAATGGGGACCATTCCTGTCATGGTATTCAAAACCCAAAAGATTTGGAGGAATTAAATAAGGAGAGAATAGCAATAGCTACTAATGATTTCCAGTCAATAACTGTTATCATGTTTATTGGTAGTACACAAACCAGACAATGATGCCAATTGTGTTTGTGTGATGTTAAGTGGAGAGCAACAGTGTTAAACAGAGAGGAAAGCATTTTTTTTTAATGGGAAGGTTAATATGGCAGTTGGCAATAGATTGAGGGTTGATTGCTGCTGGACTGTAAGGTGATTTCACTTTACAGGCATGTATTGGGGGCATGAATTTCATGACCTGACACATTTTTGGTTTGGCTTTATACAATAATAAAAGTGATGTTTACAATATCGGATTCTAACCTATGCATAAACAGGACCGGCCTTTGGTCAACTGGTCCCCTAGTCAAAAGGTCTCCACAGCACTGCCAACACTACTTGGTGTGCATATACTGGTCTACCTACACCATCCAGATTACTGGAAAAGTGCCTGTGCTAGAGTGGCACCCTAGGTAGCCACCTTGTTGGTCTATGCCTAAGGCCGGCTATGTGCATAAAAGACAAAACATTTTCTTCCACAGTGGTGATTTTCCATCTTTTTCATAGAAGAAGTGCTTCAAAGACATAGTCATGAATTATATGTAAATAGACATGACAGATAGAGGGTTTAACCCTGTATGTGTGTGACCTGACCGGGTCCTGGTTTATGCATTCATGTGTGTATGAGTGTTATTGAAGTCTAAAGGCCATCCAAGGCCTGATAGCACAATTATAATTATAGAAACATAGTAGTCTGTATACCCTCAGTCATACATACAATTCATATGAGCTCTATTGCTATACATACTTATTGTTATTGTTATTTTTAATCATATTTAACTTTTTTATGTGACATTTTAATATAAAATGAAATGGAACAACAGTAAAAACATTTGGAATTTTCTGTATTAGAATCCAGGGCTATCTGTATTGCAGCCCTGCACTTACACCTCCTGCTACAGGAATCGTTAAACAACAGTTGGATACGTCCCTATTCTTTATTAACTTCTGTGTGTTAACCATGGTGCAACGCCACATACCGTGTTTGTGTTATGCCCAACAGTATTGATAGAATGTATCAGTTTTGAAATTGTAGACTGTCTGCTTCCTCTCTGCAGGTATTTTGGACCTGCATGAATTTGGGAAGGTTACTAACTGCTGCTCAATGTCGCTAAGTGGTGTTGCACAATGGAAAGCAAAAAATGCAACAAAGTATCTTTTTTGAAAACAAAAATGTCTGAATCCTGTTTGCATGTGTTCTGTCTCTTTCATTTGTGGATCATTACTCCAAATTTGCATGATGGTACTCATCTCGCAAACAAGACAAACAAAGCTAAAATATTTTTAGCCTTGTGAGTAGCATTTATTATGTTTCATCCTTAGAAGACAAGGATGGGACTCGAACCTTGATCAACAGCTAGTATATGCCATGTGGATCAATGTGTTTAGCAGATGTGCTAGACATATAAGAGATTAACAGGTGTAGTTGATGCATTGGTTAGGAAAGAAGTACTTTACATGACCTTTATTGTGCTTATCGGTTTCCCGTGTTTGGGCTAAGTCACTTACTGTGCAAATACTGGCATTAAAAAAAATCTGTAAAATAAACACCACTACAAAATATGTGCTAGTACACATGAAATATATTAACACAAGTCTGGATTTGAACTCTCACATCAATCAAGCTTCAAAACACAATAAGGGTGTCTTATCCTTCTTTGCCACAGAAACAGCTTTGCCGCAGAGAATGCCCACTTCTGACCAACCTCTCAGCTACCATCTCCTCAAAACTAGAAATCTGCTACAACAAAATCACCAAATTTGCTACTAAATCTACTCATTCCACCCACCATTGCACCTCTCTGCACAGTCTTAAGTGGCTAGAGCTTCCTAATCATCTTAACTACCTTCAACTTACTACAGCCCACAAACTAATCTTTAAACCCACTGCATACCCTGCTCTAACTAATATCTTGCCTTTCTACACTTCACTCAGATGCCTAAGTTCAGCCCATCAAAATCTACTTTCAGTACACAGACCAAAATGACCCCCTGTCCAGTTTCTCTTATCTTATTCTATAGCAAAAAATGGAACTTTCTCCCTCCCCTGCTAAGAATCACTACAAACTCTGAACACTTCAAATCCATACTCCATTCCCACCTCTCCCAAAACTGGAAATGTAATTGTATTCTTCCTACCTAAATTCCACTAATGTCATCTAGACCTGATCTCCTTCAAGCACCTCTACATCCTGCTGTTTCCACAGCTCCCCACCCTCAGCTTCTATTTTATAATGAATTTTTCCCCTGTATACGCTCTATGTAAATACTGTATATAGGTTCACATCCCTACTCTCTGTAAATGGCTCTACATGCAAATGGCTCTTTGATCATGAACATAAAATGAATCATCCTCTAGTTCATCTTCTTTTCCTCTACCTGTCTTTTTTTATTTTTTGCACCTCCTCATTCCACTACTTCTCATTTGATTATTATTTTATGTATTTCATATGTATGTGTTCTTTTGCATTATTCTATGCAAACTGTACAAATGTATAGTTCCATGCTTGATTGTTTTAATTGTTTAATTGTGCAATTGTTTTTAATATGGAGCTTTTCTCCCTGGGCCTCAACTGAAAACGGGCCCTTCAGGCCCAGTGGACCTCCCTGGTTATCAAACTGGAAATAAATAAAAAAATCATCCACAATATCAACAAAACATATGGCACTTGTACACTTCTGATTTGTTTGTACATGTATTAATTTCAGATGTAGTACAATGAATGATTACACAACCAATTATGACTATTGGTTGCAGAAATGCAGCTCTGAGTTATCTCTATATGGTGTTCATTTTTCTCTTATCTGATCAGTAATCTGAAACATGTAGTTGGTAAGACATTTTGTATCATTGTCCTTAAAATGTGTTAAATGGCAATAATATACAGTTTTCAACAAAGGCAGGGGAGGTCAAATGTAACTGAACATAAACTGTTAAATGTGTACTGTTTCCTTACATTTAAAATGTTGATGCAATTACTTCTACACTTTGTAAGACTAACCTGGTTGACACACCCACTGAAGAAAAGGGATTCTGAATTGCTGTTGTGTTTTCCTACCAGTAATCATTCAGAGTCACAATCCATCAGCAACCAATAATGAGGGAATGCCTGCACTATGTTTACATCTGCAACATGGAGTCAAGAATTTGGGATTCAACAATTGTAATGAGTTCATACCTCATTTACATATTTACCATGCTCACAGGCCTGAATCTACACTATACAAGGGAACTGTGATGCTAGAGAATGTGAAAGTGAGAAGACTTGTTTATGTGGATAACACAGAAGAAGAAAATTGCTATTACTATGGATTTATCTGCACAGAAGACTACTGATCTTGATAAGTTATGATTGCATTTCTCAGTTATATACTGGATATGCTCAGATTTCACTTAGAAAATATTTTTATACATGCATTAGGAAATTATACTTTTATCTATATGCACTTCTTAGAAGTTTACTGATGGCATAGACAATTTTGTTAAACCATTTTAATTACTCAGATGCACAATCTTATTAACTTTCATCACAGGTATTAATGTTGCAACCATTTCTCTTTACACTCTTCTCTTGTTATTTCAGAGAAATGTAAATGCCCTATATTGTCAATGACACAGGGGCGTTAGCCTTACAGGATGGCCCATAGACATATCTAGGGGATTGCTGGCCACAAGTAGAAGTTTCTGTTGATTGCATAAGAATGAATGTTCTGTGGTAAATGTATGCATATGCTTTTGGGTTAGCTTTTTTGATAGCACTTATAACAATTTACTAATGCGTTATTCCTTTGCTTGGTAGCAAAATGTAATGTGCCTGTTGTTTTGGGGGTGGTGGAGCAAAGTTTCATGTCTGTGTTGTTATAAATTGTTTGTACAGATGTTTACTTTGCTATTGTTACTCCCCTTGTTTTGGATCCAAGCTTGCTTTATGTGTGACTGTGATATGTTACAGCCACATAAATCCATTTTTATATTTGAATATCTTGAAGGTTTTTTGTTTCTCCAGTGGGTAATATTGAAAAACTAGTTATGTGTTAAATCTTAGCAGAACTTTTATTTATGTGATATTTATCTCTACAACAAAAGGAGGAAGCTACTACAAGATAGAGCAAAATCCTTAAAAGGTAAGACACCCTTGATCAGTATAAGTAAAAAACTAAGAGCTCTCATAAAATCATCCAAAGCAAATTTCGAGAGAAAAATAGCTAAAGACTCAAAAGACAATCATAAGGCCTTCTTTAGCTATGTTAGAAACCTAGGAGGAAACTCCCAGATATGCTCAGAACTAGTTCAAAATGATGTGAAGATTACTGATCCTACAGACATTGCCAACATACTGGCTGACAGGTTCAGTGCAAACTTCTCCCCCCCCCCAAAAGGAGAGATATCTATACCAAATGAGTGCAGCCCCCCAAACATCTCCAGCTCCCAAGTGAGAACTGCTCTCTCCAAAGCAAAAACACAGCATCCATGGGACCCGATGGTGTCCCCGCTGTGTGCTCCATGAACTCAATGAGGAATTAAACCCACAGCTAGGACAGCTGTTTAATCAAAGTCTTACCTCTGGATACGTTGCCCAGGAGTGGCGCACTGCAACTGTGGTCCCACTTCACAAAGGTGGTGCCTCCACAGACCCTGGAAATTACCGCCCATTAGCTTGACAAGCCTTATCTGCAAAGCCATGGAGAGGATCATAATGGACCTCATAAATAAAGACATAGGGAATTTGCAGACTTTGGATCCAACCCAGTTTGGCTTTGTCAAAGGCAGATCATGCCTTTTAAACTTGGTTGACTTTTGAAACAGTCACCAAAGCCATTGATGAGGAAAGGCAGTCCATACAGCGTACCTCGCTCTGGCTAAGGCCTTCGATACAATACCCCACTCTGGTATCATTGAAAACTCATCAGCTTAAATGTTAACCCATACATCACAAGATGGGTTGCAAACTGGCTGAGTGACAGAACCCACAGGGCCAGAGTTGCTGGCGCCATGTCAGACTCAAAGCCTGTCACAAGTGGTGTCCCACAGGGCTCAGTCCAGGGACCACTCTTGTTTGGCATCTACTTTTCCGAGTACAAGCAAACACAGGAGGGTTATGGCTGACAAAGTTTGCAGATGACTGCAAACTGGCCATAGTAGAAAACACATCTGACACAGATATCCTTCAGAAGGGTCTCACAGAAACAGATAACTGGTGCCAGAGCCACGGCCTAAAGTTAAATGCCAAAAAATGCATAGTCATACCCTTGGGAAAACAAGGTTACCCCTAGCTACCAAATAGGTGGCAATCCACTGAGCACAAAAGAAGTTATCAGGGACCTGGGGACCCAGGTTGATAGTAGTCTGTCATTCGACACCCATGTAGCTAAAGTAGTTAGGAAGTCCTTCTACATTGCCCACCTTATCATGAAGGGATTCTCATCTAGATCAAGGAGGTCATAGTCTCCCTTTACTCATCACTCATCAGACCAATGATTGAGTACAATGCCCCATTCGGAATGTATCTGACCCGACACTTGCAGCAGCTGGAGAGGCCACAAAAGTTCCTCACCAAAAGGATAAAGGGTCTCAAAATCTGTCCTATGCTGCCCGACTGAAAGAACTCCAGCTCTATTCAGTCGCCAGCTTGCTCAGAGGTGACCTTGCCTAACATACAAGGCCATGTCAAACCCAGATTTGATGAATATGCTTCACCTCAAAAAATCTAGATCCATCAGACCCACAATAGGGGGAAACTTAAACCTCGACACGGCTATTAATAGGACGTGCTGGAGGGATAGATTCATCACCCAAAGACTCCCTATGCTGTGGAACAAAATCCCGGTACATGTGAGGCAGAGCACCTCGCTGGCCTTGTTCAAGAGAAATCTTGACCAATGGATGGGAGATCGCAGATATACCCCAGGAATTACCTCAGTGTCACTGCTCGACAGAGGCACAGCAAAATAATGGGTATAGTTCCCCATACAAAAGGGGTGGCGTAAGCCACAAAACAATGGGCTAGGCTTATAAATGCCCTCGGGCAGATAGCCTAGTATGAACCTATGAACCTATGAACCTATGTGCAGTGTTCTTCTTTTGTGTTTTATGTCACCTAGGACCATAGCATCCAAGCACCCTAATCCCTACAAACCCCCCTTCAGTGAAGCTGAGAATTATGTCATTGTCCGAGCATTTAGGTAATATGGTGCTGTTCTGCTTAAGAGAGGACATGGGGATATGTGTGGAAGAATACAAATTTGGCAGCCGATAGTGGATGATGTCAATGCTGTTCGGGGATGCAGCAGGACATATGATCAGGTGCATCACAGGGCCACTGAAATTATTTAATTGGCCTGAAGAAGAAGAGCAGCTGCAGTAGCCAATGGACATATAGCTACTAGGCCTACTACAGAGCCACCACATATACTAAATAAAGAGGTCCTGTTCACTGTCAGGAATCCAGAGAGCTCAATAGAAAGTGCACAGCAGCATGCTATTGATGTCAGTGCTACTGTTTCAAGGAAAACAAGTATGTCCCAGGAGGAGCTTACAGGTAGGCTTACCCATGTCAATTGTTAAATATTTATTGTATAGTAAAATTTTGACAGAAATACTTAATTTTGTTTAGTATATTTTTGGGGGGGTAGGAACTAGTTATAGAATGATACAGTTAACAACACATTGTGGTTCATTACATATGGGCGTAGGGTGGACATATCAGCCAAGTTTCTGTTAAATGTATTGTTAATGGACATATGAAGAGCCAAAAGATTTTCAGCCCTGTATTACTGTTATTTGGCTGATGGTGTCCTTACATTTTGTTTAATTTCTGGCAAGACCATACTCCCTAAGAAGTGTGGAGTCATCGGCAAATGGTAAGCCAAACATGTTTTATTTCAGTACTGATGAACAATTCACAGAAATGTTTATTTTATCTATATGTGTCATGTGGGTGTCAGTACTGTATGTGTTTTGCTGTACTGTATGTAATAGTGGCACCACTGTTAGTTTGCTAGCATATACTGAACTATAGTAGTGTAGCTATTAATTTCTTTCTTGTGTTTGTTGCTTATTATCCCAGGTGATCCTGACATTGAAGTGTAGGACACTTACTGCCTGATGTCAGAATATTGGCAGACTCTGATGATGAAGGTGGGCAAACAGAGGCACAGTCAGGGGGTGCAGAAGTTGAATCTGACACTGAAGCTGACATTCAGCCATCTCCTGTAATTCCATTAGACACAGACAGTAGGTCTACGCCAACCCATTCCAGTGAGCCCTCAGATATTGGACAGGTGGAGGGTGAGACACTCGATTAGGGTTGTGTGGTTACTGCAGCTTCAATGTCGGTTGACTCCAGCTGCAGCCAAAGTGTGGGTGAGGTGTCATGCAGGAGAGTTGTTAAGGGTGCTCAGAGGAGGCCTGATGTCCATCCTCCACCTAATCCAGGTGTGTCTTTCAGTGCCATTCGACATATGTTTAGTACCATCATGGAGGTCCAGGCATGTTCCAATAGGTCTACCGAGGAAATACTTAGGGTCGTAGATGTGGAACAGTCTGACATGCATGACTGCCTCCACTGTGTTGTCTAGTCAATGGATTGGATGAATGACATGTTGGAATGGGCGGTGTCTGTGGTGGAACATCTGCTGCGAGGGGGATGGCATCCACACGGGCATAGGTCATAGGTTTATAAGTTCATAGGATGATACTAGCTAAGAATTTGGCCCATGTTCCCACAAAGTCAGCACCTGTTCCCCCTGTCCAGCAGGGACGCAGGTAGGCTCCCAAGGGTGTATTTTCTGTTTCCCATCCAGTCATCCAGTTTCTCTTACAGAGGGATAGTGAGGTACTCTGCTTGACATGGACATGGAGACTATTCCACAGATGGGGGAGTCTTTCGGACACAAATCTATCCTGCCAACAAGTAATATTAATGTCACAGTCCAAGTTGAGGCCTTATGTGTGGGTTGCATGAGCAGAGTTTGACTTACAGATATGCAGCAACTCCATCAAGGCTGGGTCTGAGACGGCCTTGTATGCCAGACACAGGTCACCTCTGAGCAGTCTGTATGAGACTGAGTAGAGGGATAGGGCTTTTAGCCTATCTGTATAGGATAGGTGTTTGAGACCTTGGATTTTCCTGGTCAGGAACCTCTTTGGTCTCTCTAGCTGCTGCATGTGCTTGGAAAGGTACATGCCAAAGGGAGCAGTGTACTCGATAATGGGTCTGATAAGGGAAGAGTACAGGGATGTTATGACAATCTTGCTCCTGGATGAAATAGCCTTACTTATGAGGTGAGCCATGTAGAAAGCCTTCCATCTGATGTTAGCTGACTTTATAATGTCCTATTATGCTCCTGTAATGGCATTACTTCCACTGCTTCATCAGTGGTTGAGGTGTCCACACCCAGATGTGACAGGCCATGGGGTCATGGTCCTGGGTGTACTCATGGGAACAGCTCATTCAGCAGACATCAGTCATGTTCAGGTAGCAGCAGTACACCTGGCCATGGGTATCACATGCCAGTTCAAATGCTGGTAGAGCCAGTTCTTGTGGTCAAGTACAATGGCAATGAACTGCCACCTCTACCATGCATGGCTCATGCCTGTCCAACATATTAAGATGTAAAGCTAGCACAAAGCTTGGACACACACACACACACACACACACACACACACACACACACACACACACACACACACACACAATGACATGGTTCAGTCGTGAGGCTTAAAGCTCATTCTTTCTCACTGGCCATTTGATACTTTATCCAAATGTCTTCCTCTTTTTTTTTCTTATTCACACGCACTCACTTACCTTTTATGTCTGCCTAGGCTTCCTGACCCATCTCCATACACAACACCCTGTGCAAGTGGTGATAACTGTGCCATATCCTTGTTTTCTATCTTTCGGATTCAGGGATACATAAGCTTTGTGTCTGATGTTGAGGGTGCATAGCTGGCTTAGCGCTTAGTATATCTGTGTTTGTGATGCTATTTTGCTAATTGTCCTGCTTTCTAACAGGTTTTGTAGTATGTACATGCCTTCCACACCCTTACAGCAACAAAGCTGAATGAAGCCATGAATATAACTGAGACAAAGGCTGAACAATAGGGATAACTTTAAAATATTTTAGTCTTACAAAGTTAGACAATTGATAGAATCACACATGTTTTGCATCATTATTTTTAAGATTTTTCTGAGGGATATGATGTCTGAAACTGAAATGTATGTCAATTAATTTCTAGCTTCTCTCATTAATGATTTGCTAGTACAAAAGTATGTGGCCAAACTGAGAACATTTGGTGACCATCAGTACTTTTGAGAGGTATGAATGTGTAAATCATTGATGCTTGAGGCTTATTACTTGCTAGAAGACACATGTATTCACATAAGTCACTGCTGTCACATGTTAAAATTATTGCTGTATTTCTGGTGCCAGCACCATGGCCTTAAGCTAAATGCCAAAAAGTGCATTGTCATTCCCTTTGGGAAAAATTCTGTACCCGTGAATTATCACATAGGCGGTAGTCCACTAAACACTGAAGGTGTGATAAGAGACCTGGGGACACAGGTTGACAGCAACCTCTAATTGAGAACCACATTGCCACTGTAGTCAGAAAGTCATTCAATGTGGCACATCTTATTACAAAAGGTTTCTCATCCAGGAAGAAAGAAGTCATAATCCCTCTCTACTCAACCCTCATTAGACCTATTATAGAATACAACACCCCATTTGATATGTACTTCACTAGACACCTACAACAACTGGAAAGGCCACAAAAATACCTCACTAAGAGGATCTTAGGCTTTAGACACATGCCCTATACGGACAGACTCAAAAAACTCCAGCTATACTCTGTTTCTTATTGCCTATTTAGAGACGATCTCTGCTTGACCAACAAAGCCATGTCTGACCCAGAGGTGCTAGATATGCTACACCTAAAGAAATCCCAATCCCTCCATGCCACATGCTCCAGGGACCTAAACCTCATTACCACAATAAACAGAACATGCTGGAGGGACAGGTTCCTAACTTAGAGACTTCCCATACATTGGAACAAACTTCCCATTCACATCAAACTGAGCACTTCACTGGCCCTCTTTAAGAGAAATTTTGATGAGTGGATGGGCAATAGGAAGTTCACTCTGGGGATCACTTCAGTGGCCTTGCTTTCCAGGGGCACTGAACTAACTTTGGGCGGCATGGTGCCAGGGAATCTTCTTGGGCTAGGCTCATATAGGCCTAGTACACACCTATGAACCTATGAATCACTCATCTTTTAATTACTTACATTACCAAGTAATAGTATACCAGGATATGCCTTTGATTTGTATTATTAAACATTGTTTTAATATTCCAGGTTGAACAGCTACCTTGTAAATCTAGCAGTTGCTATAGTTTTGTTCAGGGCTTAACCTGTCTGATACTAGGAATACACAGCCATTACATGGGTAGGAAAATGTTATGAGCATTGACTGGCATCATTGTTACTATATGTATGTACATAGCATGAAGGTTTTAGCCCCTTAGATGGTAAGTGAGTGTGCTATGCATTGCCTCTTAGCCACTGCAAGAGCATATTGAGTATGTCTAGATCTGCCTTCACAGCAGCTTCTAGTTCCCCCTCTGAATCCTCACCTGTATGTGGCTGTGGTGACCTTGCAAGTGGTGGTGGGATATGTGCCCCTTCCCCTTGTTGATCCTGCTAAAGCCATTTTCTCAGGATGATATTGTGAAGCATGGCACAGATGTGAATATTTCAGTACATATATGTGGATTGTACTGCAGAGCTCCCCCATATGTATCTAGGCTTCAAAATCACAACTTCAGAAGACCAAACACATGCTGTATGATATTTCTGGCTGGAGTGATTACTTCATTATAACATTCTTCAGTTGGTGTGTGTGCATTTCTGATGGCCATCATCAGACACGATTCCAGTGCATAACCTGCACCCCCCAGTAAATGACCCTGTGAGATATTACCCCTAGTAAACATCTCATACAGTTGGGAGTTGTGGCAGATATGTGAGTCTTGGTAATTGCCTGGGTTGCCAGCACACACATATTCAAGATGATTCCCTTAGCTTTACACATGGCTTGGCAGTTAATGGAGTGGAAGACCTTTCTATTTATGTACACCCTTCCCTATTCCCCAGGTGGTACTTTGATTTCTATATGTGCACAGACTAGCACCCAGTACTTCAGGGGAGTGTGCTAGAGGGTAGAACTCCTGCATATTTGCGGCTCTGTCCTAAGGTATACAGGGAAAATATATGTAATCACTGGCATGTTGGAGTATAGTATTCAGGAATTGATGGACGATCCTAGATGCTGATGCCTGTGACACCACCAGCATGTCCCCTATTGGTCTCTGGATATTTCCTGTAGCTAAAATTCTAAGTCCTACACATACTTTTTTCTCCACCGGTATTGGTTCTCCTCAGTTTGCCCTTGGTCTGAGTTGAGGACAACAGAGGTTGCAGAGTACCTGCAGTATGTCTCTATCCACCCTGTAGCAGTCTACACTTTCTACTCCATGCAGATTGTGAAAAGTTAATTGGGGTCTAAAAACTCTTCTCCTTCTTGGCTATGGTCTGTTAGCAGCAGGAACAGCATAGACTTCAGCCTATTGCACATACACATGAATTAAAGCCAACACCAGCCCCTAACATTCTTTATGTGTAGACTCCTTTCCATGGCTGTATTCCAATAGGTTTTAGATTTTCAGGGAAAACCACCACTGAGTCTACATGGTTGCTTTATAGCTTGTTGAATATCTTCTCCATCTTGGATTGGTTGATCAACATGCAGTTCAACTGCTTATGCTGTAATTAGTGTACCATGGTGTTTATAGTGTTTGCATGGCTATGTAGAGCCACTTACTGAATCTAAAACAGTGTGCTATCATGTGCACATTACACCATGATGTGCACATGTTCTTAGCAGCTCGTGTAGGCTTTATTAAATCTGCCCTTGTAACTTTTTATATGAAAGGAAAAGTGATTATAGCTGGAGATTTTAATTGCATTTTATCTAATAAAGATACCACTTCTGATAAGAAACCTAGACTTTCTTCCATTGCTAAGCATTTAATACAGTTTATTGATTCAATAAATATGAGAGATATTTATGATTTAAGATTATAAAATACACTCAATTACATTCATTATTCATATAGATATGGTACCAAAACTAATATTGATAACATTTTTATTTCTAGTGACTTGTATTCTAAAACAGAAGATGTGTTAATAGTTTCTTGTCCTTTATCTGACCATAATGCAATTGTTTTTAATCTTATATTAAAACCTAATAATTTAATGCATTGGAATAGACTTCCAGCATATATAGTTAAAATTAAAGGTTTTAGAGAATGGTTTATAAATAAGATAAATAATTTTTAGAGTTCACTAATAGTGGTGAAGTTACTGATGTTATTTTGTATGACTTGTTGAAAGCTTATTTGTATGGGAAAATTAAAAAAACTGATATGTGTCTATGTATGTAAAAGAATAGAGTAGAATACAGAACTACATTTTCTACAATCCAAAATAGATAATTTATGGTTATCTGTGAAATGAAATGATAAGTCTGCAAATTTAGAGTTGAAATCACTGAATCAAAAATATGTTGAAATACTCAATCATAAGGATTCAATAAATTTAGAAAAACTAAAATTACAGTAATATTCAACAAACCTTAAAAGTTTATGTAGATTAGCTATTAGATCAAAGAAAATGAATACTTTAAATCATATTAAAGAGATTTCATATAAAATTGGAAATATTAATAAAATAGTGACAGATCTAACAGATATATTAAACTGTTTTAGGAACCATTATAAACAGATTAATAATAACAATAACAATTTAAATAGCAGCATTTTAGTATATAGTTTTTTTAAAGATAATATTCATTATAAGTTAACTAAAGAACAAATAAATATAATTGTCATTTTCATTAAAAGGATTAAAAGATCAAATTAAAAATCTTAAAAAATAACAAGGCTGTAGATCTAGATGATACAATTCCAGAGGTATACAAGTTTATACAGCTACAATGTTTTTAAAGGGTTTTGAGGAAATTAAATCTACTTCCATTGTTCCCCATTTTGGAGATTTTCCTCTTGCTTCACCTATATTGAAAGAAGGTAAAGATCCAAAATTATGTTCTTCATATCATCCTTTAAATGTTGATTATAAGACATTTATATCTATATTAGTTAACAGATTCAATTTTATTTTGACAAGAATAATAAATGATAATCAAACTGGATTTATGTTAAGTAAGAGGGTACAAGATAATATTATTAGACTAACCTTCTTAATAGATTTTGCCAATAAGAACAAAAAAAACTTTTGATCATTAGTCTGGATGAAAATAAAACTTTTGTTTCTGTGAATTGGCCTTATTTAAAAAAAACTGCATAAAGAATATAACTTATCTAAGGGGTTTATAAGTATAATTACTAAGCTTTACAATAATTTGTATTAATTTGTCAAAACAGGCTGTTTTCTTTCTTTCTGGATCTTTCAAAATTTTAAAAGGCAGAAAAGAAGGATGGCCATTGTCACCTTTGTTATTTGTGTTAATTTTAGAATGCTTTGCTATTTATAGTAAATAAAATGAAAATATAAAGTGCTTTTCAATAGATGAGAAATATACCTCAAATATATATTTTTTTGCAGATGGTATTTTATACACTATTGGCAATATAGAAACATCATTGAAGTATATAGTTAATTTCATGAAGTGTTTAGAAGAGATTTCAAGTTTGACATTTAATCATTATAAAACAAATACTTTGTTAATTAATAAGAAATGGAATACTTCATTAAAAATATAATAATTTTAAGTGAGATAATATACAAATCAAATATCTTGGAATTATAATAACATCTCTTGCAAGGATTTAGTGTAATTAAATTATAAACATATAATTAATATAATTACTCAATTAACCACTAATCAGAATAAATTATTTTTCACTCAATTACCCACTAATTGGAATAAATTATTTTTCACTATGGAAGATAATCTTACTTAAATTAAAATGGTAATTCTTCTTAAAATCTTGTTTTATATTCGGTCACTAATTTTTAACCCTGTCTAATTCCATTTTTTAAGCACCATTCTTCTTAAATTTCTTTGGTATCCTCATAAACCAAGGATATCTTTTGAATGGCATACAAAAATCAGGGAGGAAGTTGGTATAGGTTTCCCAAACATTAACTTATGTGCTACCTCTGTCATCATTAACATTATAACTCAACAGCTTAACTCATCATACGATTCCAAATAGAAATTAATTTATGAAAAGATTTTACTTGTTAATAATACATTTATTGTAGAGACTGAAACACAGATTGTGTTTAATACATTTTATTGGATCTTAAAAGGTTTTTGTATGAATTGAGGTAATAACTTTATTTCCATTCATTTCAATAATTATATCCGTTCTTCATTTAAGAGGTTTATCATTTCAATTGTATAGTTAAAAATCTTATGTTTTTGTTGGTTCCTACAGCATGTACAAATGAATATTTAGTAACATATAATTTTGGAGAAGAAAACTGGACACAGCCACCACGATGTGATAAAACCACAATTTAATGTCGAACTAAAACAAAATAAGTGCTTTCACATGCTACACAGGCATGCTTCTTCAGATTTCACATGCTCATTATACCAACCACATTTAAATACTAACCATTTGACCATATAATTGATTAATTAATTGATTAAACGAAATAATGTTCTTAAAGCAACCAATCCTAACTTAAAATCAGGTGAAGAATATATAAAATAAGATATATGTCACATATATATTATAAATACAAATAATTATACAAAATGTATACAAAAATATATAAAACCAAATAGAATGTGTAAAACAAACTCAACAATGTGAACCATAATATTTGTAGACTAATACATATAAAATTTCACTAGAATTGTTCAACAACAGCACTTAAAAGATAAGCAAATAAAGCTCTAGCTATACTAAAAATATATATATGTGTATAATGATATATATATATATATATATATATATATATATATATATATATATATATATATATATATATATATATATGTACATTAAAAGTGCTAATACTACTCAATATACATATATAAACATATATGAACATATATAAAATGTATATTCTCTCTATCCAACAATATCCATGAATGAATGAATAAATAGATAAATAAGACATGTTGGCAGAGCATTCATTGTAATACCCTACATTATAACCTACCACACTATAATGTCATTAAGAAGAAATATATGATAAAACTAACTCATATCCAAAAAACTACTTACAAAATAAAAGATAATATTCCACCTGAATATTCCTAGATCAAAGCCTAAAAATTGTGTAAGCCTTTAACATATCCAATCCTTATAGTTCATTTTTCTTATATCATTCATAAATTCTACCTAGTAAAGCAGGATACTAATAATAATATATATAACATAAGCAAGCATAGAAATATATAAAAATATATAAGTATATATACGTCCATATATATATATATATATATATATATATATATATATATATATATATATATATATATATATATACATCAGATCTTGAGATGTATATATCTAAATGCGTGCCTCAAGTATTGGTTTAATGCTGATATACTGATTGAGCCCTGGTTCTACATGTGCTCTCATCCTAAAAATCCATTCAAGCTCAATAGACTCCAAGTGGTTCAGGTTACTACCCCCCCCCCCGTTTATTTTGCAATACCATCTGTAGCACTCTGAACCTAAAAGTATGGCCAACATGTAAACTAACATGTCTGGCTAAAGCATTCTGAGAATTCATCTTCCTTATATCATATGCATGATTATATATTCTATCCTTTAACCTTTGCATTGTCATGCCCACATAGAACCCTGTACATTTCGTACATGTAGCTAGATAAATTAGGTTCTTGCTATTGCAGGTGGCATAAAACTTAGGATTAAATTCAAACGTCATGGTAGGATGGACAAAACGTTGTTCAACTACTATATATCTACACATATTGCATCTTGTGCAACAATAAGTACCCACTTTACTTATATTGAATCCATTAATTCTATCTATCATATGTTCTTTACATAATAGCTTTTTAAAATTCTTACTGTTTCTGTAATTAAAACTAGGTTTATGTCCCACTATACTCAACATTTTTGCATCCATAGTGAGTACAGTTTTATATATTCTTCACCTGATTTTAAGTTAGGATTGGTTGCTTTAAGAACATTATTTCGTTTAATCAATTAATTAATCAATTATATGGTCAAATGGTTAGTATTTAAATGTGGTCGGTATAATGAGCATGTGAAATCTGAAGAAGCATGCCTGTGTAGCATGTGAAAGTGCTTATTTTGTTTTAGTCCGACATTAAATCTTGGTTTTATCACATCGTGGTGGCTGTGTCCAGTTTTCTTCTCCTGAATTTTTTCATTTTGGGACTCACACCTTCAGACGGTAGCAGCGCCTTTTTTTATAACATTTTTATAACATATAATTCTAGTAAAATGTTAGGTTTTAAAAACAGTGGTATAATCTTTTAGAATCAATTCCTAAATTACAATAAAATAGATTCAGCAGATTATCTTTTAGGTATAGTTTAGAAACAGCAATTGGTTATCTTTACAATTTTTAAGGATTTTATAAGTGTTAAAATAAAACTATCATTTGATTCACTTATGAAATGATGAAAATAAAAATGTTATTAAGTTGTGAAGGTAAATCGACTTCTTCATCTTATTGGAAACTATCCAATTGGAAGTATATGCATAGAGCTTTTACAAATCCTCATAAAGTTGCATTAATGTATAATCAATTATTAATTGCTGGAGATATGGTGAAACATTAGATGCAGGATGGGTTCATATGGTGTGAGAGTGTAAGACAATATTTCCTTTTTGGACAGTCTTTAATATTTTACTCAAGCTTTATAAACAGACAGATGTATTATTTCTAATTCTTTGATTTTATTTAATGCTTCAATTTTAGATTTTATACCAATAATGCAAGTGCCTCTTCTTTGGTCTATTTTAGCTACAGTTAGCAAACTAATAACACAAAACTGGAAAAGTATTATAGAATTTAATATCTTAGCTAAAAGTGTTTGTAAAAATGAATTGCCAACTATTAGGATGAGAACTTCCAGTGTCACACGTATCTATGCATCTTAGCTTAAACTAAGCGATTTAACTAAAAAGTATTAATAGTTTAATTGTTTTATAGAAAAATCTTGTTATGGACTGTTGCTACATTTTAATCTTTTTTTATTTATGGTTATTGTTAAAACTTTAATAAAAAAATTAAAAAAAAAGATTCATATACTGTTTTTCATGTACATTATTTTACTGTGAGGGATATGTACCTGCTTCATGGTATGGAATGATAATGACACAGTTGTAAACTACATGATTATCAATCAAGCATTCCTACCACTTTATTCTGGGATGATTGGACACTTTACTTGTGTCATGCTTGCACAATGTGCATTGACAATACAAACAGACAATTCCTAAATATGACAGTGCACTGTAGAACAACAGTGATCAATTAATTGTGAATAGGTTACCCAACATTGTAACACACTTACAAGTATAAACACTGGAGTGCAGGCATACATTAAAAGACAGACTTTATTGAGTCAACCTCACTCTGAAATCCAGATAACTTGTCAGACTTTTTTTTTTACTCTCTGTCTGAGGCACAATGCTGGCAAGCTCAATTGATCTGCAGACGTTTTAGTGTATGCTTAATCATTTCTTGAGGTGTTAAACATAGAATGGGAGTCTATGGTCCTCTGTCGGAAGAAGCATTATATAAATACAGACGTGTGAATCTGATGGAATACAGAACAGATATGTATTGTGGTCATGTTTTAGGTGTCATTATTTACACATTTGTAATGACAGTCACAGTTATTCAATATATGAGTGCTAGAGGTGAATTATGAAAAACATGAAGGACCAAGCATGTTATTGCTGGTAGAAACACGGTTTATGCAAACAGTTTGAAATCAAAGAGGTTTATTGGATGACACAGAAGGTGTGGGAAGAGGACAGTTAGTTACTGTAACATACAATACAGACATATAATAGACTAGTGCATGTTTCATTTCTGCACATATTTGTGTTATGTTACTGTTGGTTTTTTCAACATAATTATTCATGCAAGATCTGCACAAGACAGGCTTCACAATGGTGAGCAAGCACATTAATATGACAGCAGGATAATGGTGTGTTCAGAAAGGATGTAAATTTATACCAGCTGGATTCATACAAATTATTCAAAAACAGTTTGGCATACATCTGGATTCAAACATTGAGAGTATTCAAGAATAATCTACAGACCTGAGCATTATCTAAACACACCACATAGGAACTCCTACCTCACTGTATATTCAATTCTTCTGCTTGTTCAAAAGTAGATTAACCTGCTTATACATAGCTAAGCAAAGCAGCTCAAAGGGCACCAGATTAATACAGATAAAGGCAAAAAAACTCACAAGATTTTGCTATAACCTGTGTAATTCCATTTAGCCTCAGTCGCAGTTGGTACTCAGTGTCAGACATTGTGCAAATGCAGACGAGGAAGACTAATGACACAGAAAGGAGATGATACATAGACAAGGGTTAGGGGGATGCATGAAAAAAGTTGCTTATGGCAGTAGCAGGATAATGTTCACTGCTTACAATATGTAGGCAACAGTTACACATAAAACAGTGCACTATAAAGAGTCAGTGACATTTAGCCAGTGCCTGGATTAGAACCTTTGAAAGTATGCAGAAATCTGCTGAGCATTATCTCATCATGACATAAAAGAACTTCACACACTTTAAATCACACAACTGAAGGACAGTGGCAACTTCCTAAAATAGAAGGGATGAACAGAGAAAGTGATGAAGAGAGGAATAACAACAGTAATTTTTTGGGAGATGTAGGACCATATGTATGGGGTGTTACTCTCACTTATTAGTCTCACTTATTTCCACATCATTAAGCTGTCATGCTCTGTACAATAAAGTCTTTGCTATAAGGAACAAGTAGATGTAGGAGTGTGCAGCCTACACTGAGACATAAGCAAGATAAGGTTGGCTTACTAAGTCTCCTTGCTGGTGAAAAGTTTTTGAAAATGATGTCTTGCTGCACTTTTCAAATGGTATGTTAATGAAATCCTGTACATGGAGAGAAATATAGTTATTTACAGTTAACTATATGATATCAATACAAAATGTCATGAAATAATTTTACCTACAGTTGTAATCAAACCCATGACACTATCCCAAAACTTCAATTTCCAAATGGGAATTCTCTTAACATACCTCACAGAAACATCTAGATCATTACATCCAACAGCCTAACTGTACTTTACCCTACTTTCACTCTGCATTCCCATAGTGCAACAGATTTAAGCATATTTGCATGAAGGTAACCAGATTACTATGGCTGAAATCAAAATTATCATCTTGTGTCATAAGAAGTTAAATGCTATTCACTGTCATACACCATTGGTGCACAATGCCAACCTCCATGGAAATACTGAAGACAAAACTTAAGGCATTTCCATGGGCCATTTATGTGAGTGATTCTGTTTTTATAACAGATTAAATGTGTGGCAAAGGGGTCGACAGGACAGTAATGAAAATGGGGTGGCAAGAAATAGGATGCAGGGGAAATAATACACAAATTTACAAGAGGGTGATGCTATGCACTTTGTCACAACATAACAATGTTATTGTAAACACAATTTCATGACTTCATAGAGTCACTGCACAAGGGATGGGTGATACCCACAGAATAATGCTGTATATACAAATGGACCAAATTAAGTGGGTCAAGATGACACAATGGGTAAAGTGGAGAACTATGCATGGAGTGTAATTATTTTATGGGACATGTGCCTATTTTTTTTTTTTGGAGAGAGAGAGAGAGAGAGAGAGAGGAATGTTGGAAAGGGTCTTAGGAATGAGAGGGTCAGGTACATAGGATAAGCTGGGTAGTAGGTGCAGATAATCAGGACATGCAAGACAGAAAAGGATGGTGATGGAGACAAAAGTTTGGTGAACACCATGGGTAGGGATAGATAGGGGGATTCAGAGGTGCATTCATGTCTAGGATGAGAACAGTAAGAACAGTGAGAATTTATACCTCACCCTCAAAACTGTCATCACTGTCTCTGGTGTCACCTACCTGGGTCAGTGATGGATGTGGCATCATTTAGTCAATATGACACAGGATCTTTTCAACCCTGCCAATTCAGTCACTGAGGCCCCTGTCCATAATGCCCTTGACCAGCCCTGTCAGCTCTTGTCAGGTGACAAAATTGCCATCTCCACTACTACCACACCCAGAGGGTACAAATGCCCCAGGAGCAGGGACAGATCTATCTGTCTCAGGTGTAGCAGGTAGGGCAGGAGTTGTGCAGGCAATTCTGGGTATCTCTGCTGCCTGTGGTGGTGCCACCACAGCCACCTGTGGAAATATGGTGAGCTGAACCCCCCAATGGTTGTTCTACTTCCCTGTGTTGATGGTCATTTTGTTTTCTTCAGCAATATATATATATATATATATATATATATATATATATATATATATATATATATATCTGTAGGAGAGATAAAGGGTGGGGGAGACAAAAAGACAAAAAAGAGATAATTAGATCAATGGCATGTCACATTACTTAATTATTTCAATACATAAAACAATATGAGAATTTTATTTGTATACCTTAGCCTCATTAAGATATTATGGGAAGCCATGAATGTATCATAAAATCAATCAGTTACAATGGTATGATGTGGCAAATAGAATCATGTATTTCAGTGTACCATATTAGGTATCTGTTTTCTAAGGTAATAACTATAGTTACAAATATTGAATTCCTAATGCCATACAGTACTAAAGTTAAAGTATCTTATAAATATTATCCTATGAAAATATTGAATATCAGTTTGTAGATATTGACTCCACAGACAATTATAATCTTATGTACTCATTGTCTAATGCAATAACCGAGTGCTATTGGAGCAGGCATATAGAGCTGATATAAAAGTTAAGGTATGCCTGCTGAAGATGATATACAGTGATGGACTGAGAAAATCTCTGTGTCTTGCAATCAGAATAGATGCATAATTACTCCATGCCTCTCTGAAGCAAGTTAATCTATCCTGATGCTCCACATGTTTTTCTGCAGTCTTTACTGTAACTGTAAAGTAAAAAATAGAAAATAAAAATATGAAAGCATAAGGAATAAATGTGTTGTCTGGCTGGGTAATTAACACCATAACACAGAAAGGTTATGAGTCAGTATATTTACACAACTGAGGGGTGTTTGCAGTCATAAATTAATCTTCCCATTGGCTAGGGAGGTCACTCTAGCACTTCATCACTGTAATGGTGATGACATTGGTCCCCCAGTGCATGGGTTGCCATTTTCACAGGAAACAACCTTGGCCAAACTATTCCAAGCCTCAGCCTTATCCTGAATCCTGATATATTCCCCCTATAGTAGCCTTTGGCTGTAGCACTTCATGAGGAGTACCAGAAAAATCCTGGGATCCATAACACTCCACCTTTGTGCTCTAAATGGCACACCATGTCTACCATTGCCAGTCATGTCAGCAGCAGTCAAGGCAGAAATATGGACCTGAATTAGCATCCAACTCAGATCCCACATGTAAGAACTTGTGTGCAAAGATGCACCATCTTGCCAACAGCATTTGAACAATTGGAAACACAGCAATGATTTGCCAGACACACTGGCAATGAGTACATCAAAAAGCACAGAAGATGTTAAAAATGGCATTGAGATTTGGCCATGTGGGATGCTCAAAATCTTGATACATGTTCCAGTATTAAACCCTGGCATGCTTTATGGTGTTAGTTATAATCATGGCTTGTCTAAGGAAAAATGGTATGACTTGTGACATATTGGGATGTTGGGAGTTAGGCAATGGTAAGACTGAGTAGTCCCCCCTAGGAATCAAACCCAAGAGAAAAAAGGATAAAAACTTAAACCCTGCAGATTAATTTTCAGTGCTATTGGAGAACAAACTGATTGCCATGATAATTAGAGGTATAGTAATTTAAGACTGACTGTACACATACTTAAGATATACCTGCATATTTGTGACTTTACTTATTTATGGGACTGCATTTTTATGTGAAAGGCATTGATTGTGCTTGTAAATACATCTTAGATCCATGTAGTTGTATTACTTGAGTAAGACATGGTAGGTTAGCTTACACACTTCATAACACATACTGTCACAAACACATATTTATATGTGATACCTCAATAATTACAACACACATATTGTACACATCATACTTATGCATATGCATACTACAATAAATATCATCAGTGTCATTTTTTACATAATTTACACACATTATATTGAGCTTCTATATCAAGCAGTATTAACATATTTCTTGCAATAAACAGACTTATGATAATGGTGTGCATTTACTGTGCCATTCCTGAGCAAAATATGGTGACAAATGTCATTTTTATCCCCTCTGTAAAAGTATCTGTCAACTGGATTTAAACTCTGCATCATCCATTTTCATTTTTTTTATCATCATTGCACTTATAGCTTGTGCTACAGGAAACATTACCCAATAGGATAACATTATTCACTGATTGCTAGGCAGAATATTGATGGTCACAAACTGCTGCCAGGCTTGTTTGCACTACAGAAGGCAGCCTAAATTAAATGTTTCACCTTTTTCCTTAGGCAGTGCACTGTGTTTACACACTGCCAAGAGGAGTACAAATGAAAAAAACATTAATAAAAAATATGGGAGAGAATAAAAAACTGACAGTAAAATGAATTCAATCATTGGGTAAATCAGGCAATGAACAGAGCAAGAAGTACATTCAAGGTACATATTTATCCTTCTCACATCTCCTTGCAACATCAGACATTTAAAATGTGGCAGACATTATCAGGCTCTTATTTAATAAGACATAATATCAAGGTAGACTGACAACAACTCACATGCTGTTACCTATACTGAGAATAGTGAGATTTAATCAACAGAGAGCTCTAAAAATGTGTGTAATTACTTATTCAGACCCCTCTGTAAAATTATTAACTGGATTCAAAATCTGCTTCCCCTGTCTTATTTCTCTCACTTCACTTCACTTCACTTCATTTTACTTCTACCTTCTGCCACAGGGATAGTTATCTGAGAGGTGGAGTTTATTCACTAAATGCTATCAGGAGTGCTGACGTCCATGCACTGGTACCAGCCTTGTTTGTGTTACAGAAGGCATCTTAAATTAAATTTCTCACTTTTTTCCTTAAGCAGTGACCTGTGTTTGTGTGCTGCCAAGTGGAGAGCAATTGCAAAAGGCATTAGAAAAAAATGACAAAGACAAAATCCTAAAGGAAAGTGTAACTCATGCATGGGTTATTCCTAGCAATAACCAAAGCAAGTAGTGCATTACACTGACAATGTCACCCTTCTCACATCTCCTTTTCACATCAGAAATTTAATTTCTTGCACAAATTATCAGAGATGTAGCTAGAGAGATAACAGCTCACATGTTAGCAATACTGAGAATATCTGTTTTTTTGAAATAACATGATTTAATAAAATTTGCATAATTATGTATTTATACGCCCTTTGTAGAATTATCAGTTAACTGGATTTGAACCCTTTATCAGCTGTCTGTTTTTTACTAATCTCATTGCACTTACACTTTGTACCACAGCAAAGGTCTCCTGGCTGGTGCATTTTCTTCATTGAGCACTATCCAGAGTGCTGACAGCCATACACTGCAGCCAGGCTTGTTTGTATTACAGAAGGCAACATAAATTAATTTTTCACTTTTTTCCTTAATAAATGAACTGTATTCCAATGGTAGGGACTGCTGCCAGTCCCCATTGTGCAAAGCCAAATGACACACAAACAACAAAAAGAAAAAATATAAAGCTACTGAAATAGGGGAAATATTATAAAACAAGAAGTTAAAATGTATAGTTTTGATATTTTGTCATTTTTATGTTTCAACATGAACATATTCTCATTAAACATAATTATGCTCACACAAATGACACCACATGTGGATTAGAATGCCAGGCAATTCAGAAGACACAGTTCAGATTAGCAGTATTTGCCACACACAATATACTATGAAGATAAAAAAGAGGTTAGCTATACTCAATATGCGACATAATATCAACTGCCATTACAGGTACAATGGCAACCATTCCTGACCTTTGTCCTGTGTACCTTGCAGTTAGATGTGCGGATGGCTGTGATACTGGTAACAGACAAGATAAATCTTTCTTCACAGAATATGAAAAAAAAATGTGAACATTGCACCACTTATCTTCTCTTTATTTTGTGAACATCATTCCAGTATATATGCTTCCTTAAGAGGACTGCTATGTGCTTTGGTTTGCAGTTGATATATGTTTTAATGAGTAATCTACTTCCTTAAAATTGTAGACACAATTGTATTCTTTGGTAGAAACCGTTGTCAGAAACAATTCCTATTAATACTCTCATAAGTCAGTCAATGGTACTCAAAACATTTCTTGTAAGTCCCTTCTTCCAGACATACCCTCATTGATACTACAGTCAGATTAATCATTCAAACTTGTGAGCATGTAAGCACTTAGCAGGTAACACTTCTCAGTGCTTGTCCTGACAGAGATAGGGCTTCTGCATGCAGACATGTAGGTCCTTACACCCTATTTGCATACCCTGCACCTACTGAAGATTGTGGAATTCATGAATGCTAATGAGTTCACACCTCATTGTCATATTCACCAATGCTCATAAGGCTGAATGTGCAATGTATAAAGGTAATCACATAGCTAAGTAACATGTATCATAGTAGGGAAGACTGTTTGGATCCAGAAAACCCAATGTTGCTATTTATTGCTGTTTTCTACTTTCACAAATGACTTGTTGCAGAGTTACATTGCTGTTATAAACATATTTATGTGTTGGACCTTAGTAATGGTTTGCATTACACAATAAAAGTATTGCTGTAGTGTCTGCAGTAAAATTCCCATTTTATTCATTTTAATCATGAAATCTGACCATTTAGTTCAGAAGATTGCTGGAATAATTATTACAAATGTCATGCATTCTTGCATTAGTGGCAGTGATAATTTTGTTAAGTCTTTGCAATGTCTACCTGGTTGACCTCCACAGAAATGTATATCAGAAAAAAAGTGCTACTGTTTTTCCTAGACAGGTCTACACTATATTTTCATGCTTCAATATACTATTTGGCTACAAAGATGTTTGCCCTGCTATGAATCTTTTATCCAAGTTCTTTGTTTGCTTTGCATGAGAGTGAGGGAGAGGTAAATCTGTTAAGTTGTGTGTACTCATATGAAGCCTTAAATTTTCAAGTATTTTATGTATGATGAGTGGATACATTCATATTTTTTGTTTAACCATCTTTTGTTTTTGTACATATGAATTTTTTTTTAAACATTATGTTTCCTCACATACAGAGCTATAGTAGCCATGACATTTGCATCATGTAAACTACTATGCATGGTATGGGGAGAATGATGTGATCATTCATGCCCTAAGGCACTATGGGTCATTCCTATTAGAGAGAGGTAGGGGTGACAAGTCCTCCCATGACTGTGCCTAAGAGCAGGTGATGAATGATGTGAATCTGTTAGGATGCCATAGGTGTACATATTTCAAAGTAAGACTGAGGGTCAGTGATATGATTACAGCAGCCAGACACTGGGCAGCTGCAATTGCCCATGAAAGTATAGCTACAGAGGCCGGGGCCCTCCTACCAAGGCACACTGACCAAAACAGAGGAGTTCCTGTCCACTGTCAGAGATTCAGACAGCTCAGTAAATCAGTAAATGGTTTACACAGAAGCTTTCATTTTGGTGCTGATGTGAAAGGCAACTCAATTGTGTCTACTGCAGAAGTGCCAGGTATACTATTTAAATAAATAACTGTCATTGCAAGCATATATGTATGTTGTGTGTATCTGTGTATATACACACACACACACACACACACACACACACACACACACACACACACACACACACACACACACACACACAGACACACACACACACACACACACACACACACACACACACACACACACACACATATATATATATATATAGAGAGAGAGAGAAAGAGATAGACAGAGACACAGTGGGATAGAAGCTACAGAAGGAGAGACAAAGTGGAGGAATGAGGAGTAGTCCAGTGAAAAGTAATGATTTCTCTGAGTTCAAATTGGCAAAACTTAGTAACTTCGCTGATAAAAATGAAAAAGATTGGAACACCAAACCAATTCCACATGAAAGCACGGACACCAAAAATTAGCTTTCATTCACTTTAATAACCATGAACTTCCTCAGAAAAACTCCATCCACCCAAAAAAAATCATTTAAATACTCAATAGTCATGTCATATGATCTGTGATGTATCAATTAACCAAATACTTTCTAATTTTCATATATTAATCATGTCATAATTTAAAAATGTTTCTACACAAAGTAATCACTTAATAATGACATAAGATGGAGTTTTTCGAAGGAAGTTCAAGGTTATTAAAGTGAATAAAAGCTAATTTTTGGTGTCCGTGCTTTCATGTGGAATTGGTTTGGCATTCCAGCCTTTTTAGATTTCTATGAGTTGTTTCATTCTGCTGCTTTAAAGGCAATTGTCTTCTGCTTCTTCTGTAATTTGCTTGGTGATGCTTATCATCCCTGTTCAGTCTTTCTCATTTTTATATGTAGAGATATCTGGCTTTGCCATTGCATGACCACCTGCTCATGGCAACCACATCTTCTCTATTTTTTATTAATATCTAAATGGTAGATGAATTTGCAAATTAAAGTTATTTGATTTAATTGTATTAGCATATTTTAAGTTTTAGGATACATTTCATATAGCATAGGTTTGATAATTGTTTATTCTCTTTTTCTTTTTTTTCAAACTTGTTATCATAACTGATCCTGACAGCGGCACTGTGGAACTCCTGTCACCTAATGTTAAAGTATCAGTAGTCTTTAATGATGATGGTAGTGATGAAGAGGCACAGTCTGACAGTGCAAATGGTCAGTCTGATATTAAGGTTGTGCCTTCAACATCTCCTGCCCTATTATGGACACAGTCAGTTGGCATACCCATGACACAGAGTTTTCAGACATAGGACAGACTGAGAGTAGTGTGGTTACTCCAGTTGCAGAACTGGTTAATTCTCCCAGTAGCCATCATGAAAACATGGTGCCACACAGGAAGGGTTTCTACAGATGCTAGATGTAGGCCTGTCATCCACCCTGTTCTTGATGTTGATATGTCAGTAGGTACCACATGACATATGTGTTGGGCCATCACAGAGGAACAGGCATATTTCACAAGGACATCAAAGTGATAGTATGAGTACTAAACACTGTGCATTCTGACATGTAGAACTGCCAGAAACATGCGGGTGACTCATTAGACAGGATAAATGACATACTGGATTGGGCAGTGTCTGTAATGGAATGTCTGCTGGGAAAGGGTCATCATGCATGTGACTGTAGAGCTGCTGCACTGTCTGTTGTTAGCTAAAGTGTCTGTGCAAAATCCTGCTGCCATAGTGCAACTATGTCCACTGCTCAGTCAATGACTGCAATGTCCACACCCAGACAGGGTAGGCCGCATGGGCATGGTCTTGGATGCAGTCATGATGACAGCTTATCCAGCAGACATCAGTCATGGTTAGGTAGTACTACAAATTCTAACAAGGACCATGGATCTAGCAGTGTAACTCCTGGAAGAGTAAGTTCTCATGGTCATGGGTGACAACACTGAATTAACTTGTCTGCTATGCATGGCTCACACCTGCCTGAGATGTCAGGACACAATGGTAACACAGTGCTTGATTGCACTCATATAGACACACACATATTTAACAAATACTTGGCCATATCCCCTCAACCACAAACAAACTCTACTATCTAAGCAGTACCATTGACTGCTAAACATATCTTGCTACTAGCCCTGCAAATTGGATACTTATCGATACATTCTTGCTATACTTGCAAACACTCACTTATTTGATGTCAGGCACACTGACCAAAACAGAGGAGTTCCTGTCCACTGTCAGAGATTCAGACAGCTCAGTAAATCAGTAAATGGTTTACACAGAAGCTTTCATTTTGGTGCTGATGTGAAAGGCAACTCAATTGTGTCTACTGCAGAAGTGCCAGGTATACTATTTAAATAAATAACTGTCATTGCAAGCATATATGTATGTTGTGTGTATCTGTGTATATACACACACACACACACACACACACACACACAGACACACACACACACACACACACACACACACACACACATATATATATATATATATATATATATATATAGAGAGAGAGAGAGAGAGAGAAAGACAGAGAGATAGACAGAGACACAGTGGGATAGAAGCTACAGAAGGAGAGACAAAGTGGAGGAATGAGGAGTAGTCCAGTGAAAAGTAATGATTTCTCTGAGTTCAAATTGGCAAAACTTAGTAACTTCGCTGATAAAAATGAAAAAGATTGGAACACCAAATCAATTCCACATGAAAGCATGGACACCAAAAATTAGCTTTCATTCACTTTAATAACCGTGAACTTCCTCAGAAAAACTCCATCCACCCAAAAAAAATCATTTAAATACTCAATAGTTATGTCATATGATCTGTGATGTATCAATTAACCAAATACTTTCTAATTTTCATATATTAATCATGTCATAATTTAAAAAAGTTTCTACACAAAGTAATCACTCAATAATGACATTAGATGGAGTTTTTCGGAGGAAGTTCAAGGTTATTAAAGTGAATAAAAGCTAATTTTTGGTGTCCGTGCTTTCATGTGGAATTGGTTTGGCATTCCAGCCTTTTTAGATTTATATGAGTTGTTTCATTCTGCTGCTGTAAAGGCAATTGTTTTCTGCTTCTTCTGTAATTTGCTTGGTGATGCTTATCATCCCTGTTCAGTCTTTCTCATTTTTATATGTAGAGATATCTGTCTTTGCCATTGCATGACCACCTGCTCATGGCAACCACATCTTCTCTATTTTTATTAATATCTAAATGGTAGATGAATTTGCAAATTAAAGATATTTGATTTCATTGTATTAGCATATTTTAAGTTTTAGGATACATTTCATATAGCATAGGTTTGATAATTGTTTATTCTCTTTTTCTTTTTTTTCAAACTTGTTATCATAACTGATCCTGACAGCGGCACTGTGGAACTCCTGTCACCTAATGTCAAAGTATCAGTAGTCTTTAATGATGATGGTAGTGATGAAGAGGCACAGTCTGACAGTGCAAATGGTCAGTCTGATATTAAGGTTGTGCCTTCAACATCTCCTGCCCTATTATGGACACAGTCAGTATGCATACCCATGACACAGAGTTTTCAGACATAGGACAGACTGAGAGTAGTGTGGTTACTCCAGTTGCAGAACTGGTTAATTCTCCCAGTAGCCATCATGAAAACATGGTGCCACACAGGAAGGGTTTCTACAAATGCTAGATGTAGGCCTGTCATCCACTCTGTTCTTGATGTTGATATGTCAGTAGGTGCCACATGACATATGTGTTGGGCCATCACAGAGGAACAGGCATATTTCACAAGGACATCAAAAGTGATAGTATGAGTACTAAACGCTGTGCATTCTGACATGTAGAACTGCCAGAAACATGCGGGTGACTCATTAGACAGGATAAATGACATACTGGATTGGGCAGTGTCTGTAATGGAATGTCTGCTGGGAAAGGGTCATCATGCATGTGACTGTAGAGCTGCTGCACTGTCTGTTGTTAGCTAAAGTGTCTGTGCAAAATCCTGCTGCCATAGTGCAACTATGTCCACTGCTCAGTCAATGACTGCAATGTCCACACCCAGACAGGGTAGGCCGCATGGGCATGGTCTGGATGCAGTCATGATGACAGCTTATCCAGCAGACATCAGTCATGGTTAGGTAGTACTACAAATTCTAACAAGGACCATGGATCTAGCAGTGTAACTCCTGGAAGAGTAAGTTCTCATGGTCATGGGTGACAACACTGAATTAACTTGTCTGCTATGCATGGCTCACACCTGCCTGAGATGTCAGGACACAATGGTAACACAGTGCTTGATTGCACTCATATAGACACACACATATTTAACAAATACTTGGCCATATCCCCTCAACCACAAACAAACTCTACTATCTAAGCAGTACCATTGACTGCTAAACATATCTTGCTACTAGCCCTGCAAATTGGATACTTATCGATACATTCTTGCTTTACTTGCAAACACTCACTTATTTGATGTCAGGCTTGCCCTCATGCCCCCCCCCCCCACCCTGTTTAAGGGATGATAACTGTGCCCTTCCCTTTGCGCATTTATTTGTGATTTCAGGTTGCATATATGTCTGATGCATAGAGTGGATAGCCAATGCTTGCTTACTCTTTTAATTAAATTGTCTTGCAGAATAAATGCTTTTACTCATAGTTCATAGTCAGTTATGCATGATTGCTTCTTTAATTGTTGACCCTTACTGTGTTTGTGTTACTGTTGTTACTCATGCAGTCAAAGTAGATGTTTTTGATTACTGTTACACTTGTGCAAATGATGTTACCCTTGACCTGGTCACAGGTTTATATACAGTGGCAAACTAAAGGGCTTGATGCAGAACAGTAGGAAAAATACATAGCTATGTATTGCAAACATCAGTCATAAGGTATTCATGCAGTCAAAGTAGATGTTTTTGCTTACTGTTACACTTGTGCAAAAAGTGCTTCCCTTGTCCTGCTCACAGGTTTGTTTAAAGTGGCAAACTAAAAGGCTTGATGCAGAATAGTGGGCAAAATGCATAGCTATATATTGCAGACATCGATCATAAGGTATTACTGACATTACTGTATACCTGGGACATGTATCAACTTAGTGACATATAAGAATTTGCACAACACAGTAATCATTTATATATCTGTATTGTTTCTTCTATACAGGTTCCATACTTACCTTGATAATAATGCAGATGTGAGAATTGTCCTTTGGGGTGTTGACTGTGTCTGATGCTAACTAAATACAACCATTACAGTGTTAAGTAAGGGTATGCATTTTGTCAGGCATCATTAGGTATTCAGTGTGTCTGCTATCCTTTGCCTTTTAGCCACAGCCATTACATATTGTGCATCTTTCCATCTGCTGGTAGCATCTGTAGCTGATAGTTCTTCCTAAGACTCCTCCTGTGTATCTGCTGGAACTGCTAGCCTTGCCTGTGGTACTGGGAACTATGGTCATGCCCCTAGTTGTCCTTGTTTAAACTGTCTCCTGTGAATGATATTGTACAACATAGAATAGATTGTAATTATTTTGGCAGAGGTGGCTTGGTCATACTCCCAACTCATTCTTTATCCAACAAAACAAAACTTCTTCTCTTT
Source organism: Protopterus annectens (assembly GCF_019279795.1). Lineage (NCBI taxonomy): Eukaryota > Metazoa > Chordata > Ceratodontiformes > Protopteridae > Protopterus > Protopterus annectens. Next base: position 503,725,909 of record NC_056736.1, read on the forward strand.
AGCACAACTAGAACTACCTCCCCATCCCCAACCTTCAGCATATTCTCTAAAAATCAAACTATTATTACCTCTACAGCCCAAACCAAATGGCTAGGTGTAGAAATCAACTACCACCTGAAATCTGACATTCATATAGCTCGAACCATTAAAAAAGTCTGCAAGAAATTTGGTCTCCTTTATAGAAATAGCACATTTCTAACAAACAACATAAAAGCCACTATTGCTAGAACCCACCTCCTGTCAACCTTCATATGCCTTCCCAGTTTTAACCAACTTCCGCAAAACTGACCTTGTCAGAATCGAAGCTTGTTACAATAAAATCTCCAAGTTTGCCACTGGTGCCTCATACAAGTCACATCACTGTTTATCACTTAAGCAGCTACAATGGCTGGAACTCCCTCAACTCCTTCACTTTAACCAACTAACCTTTGCTCACAAAATACTCAATCAATCAGAAAGAACCCCTTTACTCAAAGATATTATACAACCCTATTCCACTACAAGACATCTCCGTTCTAGCAAGAAACTACTTCTACACATCACTAAAGCTAACAACTGAAAAGGTGAATCACTATTTTCCAACTAAATTTCCAAAATCTGTAATAATCTAATAAACTCACTTGTGACTTACACTTTAACATTGCAATTTAAAAAACTCATAAAAATACATTTAAGAAATACCTTGCTCTGTTTTTGCATCACCCCTGGAGAACCCATTCTTCTTTTCTGCTCTATTAATATGACTCTACCAACTCTGTCTAACAATTTATGTAACAACTTTTTATAGTTCTCTTTTAACTGTGCATAATTTTAGGTATATATTTGTATACTTCAAAAATGTGGTTTGTTCTTCAGTATCTCTTCTATGTATCTTATGTGCTATGTTTTATTTCTGGAGCTTTTCTCCATGGGGCTCCAGTGAAAAAGGACGTGTGTCCAGTCGAACTTTCATGGTAAATAAATGTAAAATAAATGTAAAATAAAATAAATAAATAAAATACTATAGAGCACTCTCTGAGTTGTCCAGACACTGTAACCTTGATTTGAGCAAGCCAAATACATGTTCTATAACATTTATTGTTTGAACTTGGGAATTGTTGTATCCTTGCTCAGTTGGGAAGCTAAATACACATTCTATAACATTGCTTGTTTGAACTCAGGTATTGTTGTATTCTTGCTCAGCCAAATAAATGTTCTATAACATGACATTTTGTAGAATGGTATCCTTTTCTGTTGATGTACTGCCTCCCCTGTTCACTAAGTGAGGATTTTATTTCTATGTGTGTGCAATCTATGGCCCAAAACTTCAGGGAAATGTGATGCTGCATACAGTTCCTGCATGGTTCTTGGCCTGTCTCATGGCATTCATGGAAAACAGATATGCATTCTTGCAAGTGGTAGCATTGCATGTAGAAAATGATGCAATATTCTGGAAGCTGAGGCCTATGACACTCCTAATAAAAACCCTGGGCATCTCTGAAGTGTACCTGTAGCTAATGCATAGAATGCTATCTATACCTTTGTTTCCACTGGGATGGGTTCTCAATGATTTATCTGGGGCCTCAGTTGAGGGCATCAGAGGTTGCATATTTCTTCTAGTGTTTCCCTGTCCACCAGGTATCTCTCTACAATTTCTGTATCATGAAGTCCATGATAAATCCAATGAACCACACTCCCCTAACTAAATATACCAACTCCGAGATCGCTCAACAGTAGGGAAATAGCAAACTCCAGCGAACGGCCAAGGGAAATCTTTCCCTGCGTTAAATCAGCCATTTGCCGTTTTTTGCTTTCGATATTAGAAGATTGATGTTTAGGTGTTCGATCACCTAAACATTCAGTCTTCTAATATAGACCCGATCTAAACATCTTCCTTCTTGGCTTATGTCTGGCAACAGCATCACCCTGAATTAAAGCCTGTTGCACATACAGGTTAATACTGACAGCAGCAACTGCTAGCATCATTTTTTTCTAAGTGTAATCACAGCTGTAATCCAAACAGTTTTAGATTTCAGGACAAAGAGCTATACTGAGGGCACATGATTGCTTTATAGCCTCCTGAATAAAGCTGCCATGTTGGATTGGTTAATTAGCATATAATTGGGCTACTTATGTTATCATTAGCATACTCTGCCATTTACCTTGGTTTTGCAGCTCTACACTGAGTGTAAAATCATTTCATAATTACCAAATAGTGTGCTATCATGTGGGTGGCATGCCTTGCCACCTACATGTTAGTTGCACTTAGTGTAGCTGTTAATGAATCTGGCCCATAGTGTGTGCATGTTTAAAATGCTGGGTGGGGAGACAGCAGCAGGAATTCTGAGTGCAAAACAATAATTTCTGTCTATACCCCTATTTACTGTAGTGTGGCTTCTTTATAGTCTACAGTGAGACAAACATTTAATTTTTTTTTTTACTTAACACCAGCTGTAATACATCTGAATTTTCTCTGTTGTTGGAGTATGCACATATCAAGAAGAGGGCATTGGATTCCTTTGTTAATGTGGTGCTTATCTCACGACCAGGGGAAGGGTCAGGGTGTGAAAATGCCTCCATAGCCTATGATAATACTGAATCATATCAATTCATCAAAGTAACTTTTTTATAAGTTACATAAAGTAAATAATTTGGTTTTAAATATCCTGTGAGCTTCCTAGTTAAAGTTGCTTGTAAGCTGTTTATGTGTAAGTGTTCCATGTTTTTCCCATTTGTTCTACATATTTAGTGGTTGTGTTCCACATTCTGAAAAAAGGAGGCGGAAGGCTGAGAGTTATGTGAGCTTCATTCAAACAAGTCCTCCTATTTAATCCAATATTCATACATACTGTTGATTGATTCTGTTTTCACTAATTGCATAGTCTGGACTTCTGCTTCAAAGTGGACTAGCGAGTTAAGGGTCTGTTTCTGTGTATCTTGAATGTTAGCAATATTTACAGTCTGCTTATTAAATGCCTTTCTGTCTATGTGGAAACAAAATATATCTGGGTCAGTATGTGCTATCAAATCTTAGAAAATAGCATCAGAAAAATAGGGCCATTTGTGTGTGTTTGTGCAGAAGGTATTGCTGTGTCAGCTGTCCTTGGTTTTGCTGCATTTGTTTGGCCTGCTCCTTGTAACATTTGTGAGTTTATGGCAGATTGGTATGCATTGCAGTGAATAATGGCAGGCATGTTTGCTCCAGACTTGATATCCTTCAAAAAATGCTGGTTTATGCAAAGCTTGTTATTCTGGCAACTTTCTAAGAGTTAAGAGCAATGTAATAAAATCTGTTCCTGATTGTTGGTCTTTGTCTGATTTGAGCCAAAAATTTGAGAGGTAAGTGGGCTGAGATACATTTCTGAGCTATTATTTGTGTATTTATTCATTTATTTGATTTCAAGCACACATCTGAAGTATATGCACTCCTAGAAATGTCTGTAATTGGTCACACGTGTATGTGTAACTCTATATTACAAAGCTTGCATAATGTTATGCTGAGCTTGAAGGACATATCTGTGGAACAATACAGTCATTTTGTACAAAAAATGTAAGATTTTCCCTGAAATATTTTGGCCAGGGACATATGAAACTAAAATCTTCAAAATCATGTTTTTGGGGAAGTCAAAAATCACATTCAAAATTGGCCACAGGGACAAGAGCATTTTAGGTTGTATGTGGCTTGGTTACAAATGCCTGGAGCTCATGTCATACTCAGGGAATAGATTACTACACTATCTGAATAGCAATGCCATAGAAAGAGTGGTGTGACATAAGGTAAGAGTTTGGGCTGGGTGAGAGGGGTACTTCTTAGGGAGGTCCCCCTATAATGTCCCAAATTAGCCCCTGAAGTTGCTAATGCTAGCCCTGGAAATTATAACTCACATAAACACAGGTAAACATTACAGAGCTTACTGCAGATTATACAAGTACAGCTGTAACTTAGCAGTCTTTACAGAAATGTAAATTAACTATAAGGATCAATGCACGAATAGCTAACATTTCCCCACCCCTCTATAGATATGCTGGCGTCTCTGAATGTATCAATTCAGAAAAGTTGAGTAGCTGGTGTAATACTTTCTTGTAAAACAAATTAAAATTAAATTAAAATTTCACTTACAGCACTGTGTAATTAAGCAGGTCACCATTTTGGTCATCCATAGGGCTCTTTGTTCTACTTGAGTGTTTCCCTCCTTCCCCTGTAACTTAAGTAAACTGACTCTTACATTAAGAGCTATAATACTTACCTTATAGCTTTAGGACACCTTAGGAAACCTTGTAAACTGCAATAGCCTAACATTTGAACAAGTAACTGTTGTAAAAATTCCCAAAATTGTATACTGTTGGTCTTTCTTTCCTGCTAAACATAAGTGAAATTACAGTGCTGAGTGCAAGTAACATTAAAATTAAAGTGCTGAGTGCAAATAACATTAAAGTGCTGAGTGCATATTTTAGGCCCTTACATTCAACTTACCTCTGGTGTGGTGTCTTGAGTCAATCAGGGTATTCCCTGTAACCACTCCTACTGCCTTCTCTTTTCCCCCACCCCCTCTTTCCTCAAACAGGTTTCTACAATACAGTACATGCATCATTTTCAAATCTAGGTGCTTAGGATCCCCCCCCCCCCCGGCTGATCTGGTGTGACTTAGTGTAAGTTTCTTCATTGTATGGATCTTTTACTGTTTGTTGTGTAACTGAATGACCTGCTGCTAAATTCTGATTCTGCACAGACTGCTCTATTTATTTGCAGAGGCTCTATAAGAAGCTAGTGACTTTACTGAATTTCTGTGGTAATATTTGTGTTTAAACTGAACCTGTACCTAGAGAAAGTGTATAATCAGAGCTCCTACTTGCTGCATGTGTTTTTAATGTTTAAATTGCACATACACATTGAAGAAGTGTTTTTATGACCTGAATAGCTTGGGCTAGCTATGCCTGAAGTGTTTTTACTGGCAATTTTCCAGTTGTACAATTGTGAACAATTGATTTAGTTTTTCTGGTATATCTTTCAAATCTGGCAAGTGTTTATTTACTGCATTGCTCTCTTGCTTAGGGTTCTTAGCTATAAATCTTAGTTCATTCTGAAGTCTGCTACTTTACCCCCCACCCTCAAACCTTTCTGAATGTATTATTATAAAATAACTGTCTGTTGTTGCCTTCATGCTTACCCTAGAATCTCTGCTTTTCTCTTTTCCTAGCTGAACTCTACATTTACCTACAAAACGAAGTCTACAGGACTGCAATTGGTCACCATAACAAAATCAGTTTATCTCAGCATTTAAGCAGAGTAGGTTGCACACAAAAAGCATTTGTTAAGCTTTCACTTACAGTGCTGTGTAATTAAGCAGGTCACCATTTTGGTCAGCCATAGGGCTCTTTTTTCTACTTCCCCTGCAACTTAAGTAAACTGACTCTTACATTAAGAGTTATAATACTTACCTTGTAGCTTTAGGACACCTTAGAAAACCTTGTAAACTGCAATAGCCCTGCTACGTTCGCCCTCACTATGCTTGGGCTCTCTTCGCTCCCCTCCCTGCCCCCAATTCCCTCCCACCCCCAGTACCTCTAAATGTCAAGTACTATAGCCACTTCCCCACTTTCTAAGTCCTATCTGCTTTCATCTGGGATAATTCCTCCCAGCACCCATTCTTCTACCTACATTTTAATAGCACAAATTAGCTTTCATCTGGCATTCTCCCATTCCCCTTCTAGTACCTTTACCTCACCACTCTATCTTCTGGTGTTGCATCACCAGGTAAAACAGTTCCTTAACTCACTAGCTGAATCACATATAATGATATACTCCTCTTTACTACCCCTCTTGTTCACACCATACCTCCTTACCTTGTATGAAAACCAGTTTCTCACAGGATTTCAGGTCCCGAAAGGCCATACTATCACCCCAGCTGTAAATCCTCCCACCTTCAACCATACTTACAGTACCAGGTCCTATCCAACATCTTGTTCAGTCTATCAACATCTCAACCCCAGGTACATTAGCTCTAGATCCAAACACTACCACACACTAATAAAGAAATTCCTGAAGTTCATCACCAAGTATAGGCTTAACCTAATACTTGGTGGTGATATTCACCCCAACCCTGGTCCACCCACTTCAGATACACATAACCCCTATACTTGCAATCTAAGCTACAAACCTACAATTAATAGGCCAACTAGCTCTCTCCTAGCCTGACATCTCAATATTAGAAGCACTAATAACAAGGTACATGAATTGCATGCACTTCTGGATGTCCACTCCCCTGAGATTCTCTGTTTATCTGAAACCTGGTTAAAACATAACACTGCAGACAATGAAGTATTACCACCAGGGTACAACATACACAGGCTGGATCGTGCTTCCAGGAAGGGGGAGGGGTAGCTGTACTCTATAAATCTGAGTTGAATGTCACCATAGATGTAATACAACCACCTCAGATTAATAACTCAGATTCTTGCCACCAAATTGCAGCTTAATAAAAATAAATGCATTAATATCATCTGTATGTACATTCCCACATGTAACAATATATCTACACTTGAAGATATCCTGCACTGGCTATCATGTTGCTACCCCCAAGAAACCATACTACTTGGAGACTTTAACATAGACTGGGACACCTGTTCCTCAGAATCCCCAACCACCCATATTAACCTGCATGCATTTACACAAATCATATCCACCCCTACCAGGATAGGTAAACCCAACCAAAAAGAAAGCATACTTGACTGGGTACTCATAAATAGTAACCCCCAACTGTACACCTTTGGTACCCTCCCTGATGGCCTAAGCAATCACCTTCTCACACATGTAATTAAGCACAAAGTCATTAATTCACAACAACCCTTACTCAGAAAGGTTAGAAATAATAAAAATGTTGATCCTGCCAAATTCTAACAAGAACTAAAGTCATGTAATTGGTGTATTCTAAAACACCTCCCCTTAGAGGAAACAGTAGTATACTTTAACAACAAATTCCTTGAGATCCTTGATTCATGCACCTGTTTGTTCAAAGAGAACAAAGGCAAAACCTGTGCCATGGCTTTCTAAAGAGTCTAAACTCAAAATTACCCTTAGAAACAAAGCATGAGCTTTATGGTGTTCTTCTAAAGACCCCCAAGATCACATTAAATACAGGCAATCCAGGAACAAAACTAAAAAATTCATTTTACAAGACAAAAAAACAATACTATTGTAATTTAAAGACAGTAAATCAAAATAACCCTCAGAAGTTTTGGGCAGGTTTAAATAATTTACTACATCCTGGACAAACTTCAACCCCAATCCCTGCCGCTACTATTGATAAACCCCCTGAAGATGTTTCTGACAGTTTTAACCAATTCTTTCCTGAGACAATTCAAGCCCTAGCTAGCCAACTACCTCCTAGCTCCCCTGGTCCTGAAAGTACCACCCCTAGAAACCTACTCGCATTCAGCTTCCAACCAGTCACCACTTCACTTATCCGTACCTTGATCAAAAAATTAAAACCCACTAGACTTTCTGCTGATCAACTCCCTGCCGAGTACATACAAAAATCAGCTGATGCTATTGCTTACCCCGTCTCAATACTAATTAATCGAACCATAGTAGAAGCTAAAATTGCCACCATCTGGAAAATATCCTATGTAATCCCACTTCACAAAAGAGGCAGCTCTACTGAATTCTCCAATTATAGGTCAATAGCTATACTCTTCTCTACTTGCAAAGATTATGGAAAAATGTATTCATAGACAACTCATGCACCACCTAATCCAGAATCACCTTATGGCAGACATTCAGCATGGCTTCAGTCCTCATCACAACACTACTTCAGCCCTCCTAGCATTTACCAACACCATAAACCATAATCACAACAATAATTGTATATCCTCAGCCCTCTTCTTGGATCTTTCCAAGGAATTCGATATGGTTGATCACCAACATTTAATCCACACCCTGCAAACATTCTGTCTAGATACTAGAGCCCTTCAATGGTTTCAATCCTACCTGAATGGTCGACAGCAGGCTGTCCTCTGGCAGAACAAACTCTCTAATCTTCTACCTAACACCCTTAGAGTACCCCAAGGCTCTATACAAGGGCCCTTGCTGTTCTCCATCTTCATTAATGACCTTTATACTGTCATCCCAAAAGTCAGCTGTATCCAATATGCTGATGACTCTACTCTGATTTGCTCGGCCACATCTCCAATGGAGTTATGATTAGCTACCCAGACCACCTTTAATACAATAGAAAACTGACTTTCTGAACATTGCATGATCCTAAATCCAAAAAAAAACTAAAATGCTGTTATTTTCACCAATACGTAGGTCTACCACTTTCACCTTTACCATAAATTCAAATGATGGCACAATAATCTCCCCTGACCCCTCTACAAAACTATTAGGTGTCATCATAGATAATAATCTAAAATTTGACCTACATGTTAACCAATCTATCAAAACCATCAATAAAAAACTAGGGTCACTTTACAGAATAAAAGCCTTCCTAACCCCTCCAGCTAAAATTGCCATAGCTCACTCTCACCTTCTTTCAACCCTTCTGTATGCATCCCCTCTACTCTCAAATTTAAACAAGACTGTTCTTAACAAACTCTCAATTTGCTACAACCACATTGCCAGGTTTGCCACTGGGCTGCCGTTTAGGACACATCATTGCATCAATCTAAATCAGCTTGGGTGGCTTGAACTACCCAGCCTAATCCAGTATAACCAACTGATTATGGCCTATAAAATCCACTATAATCCGGACAATACTCCTGCACTTAAAAATATTATCACCCCCTATAACAATCCTAGACTGCTTCGATCCTCTAACAAACTACTAATTCAGACTAGCAAATTAATAACATAGCTGGTGACTCTCTCTTTGCAAACTCTGTAAGCAGACCCTGGAACTCTCTTCCAGCTGATATTACCTTACTTTCTACCTTAGGTCAATTTAAAACTAGACTCAAACAACATTTGGCACTTAACTGGCTATGTTAATGTATCAAGCCTGGCTAACTCTCTCTAGAATGTGTAAAAATCTGTTAACCAGTTTACTGTGTAATTTAATTTAATCCTGATTTACGCTCGGGATTAACTCTAACCTGTGGAACTTGTTTAACTATAAATAGACTGTTTGTAATATATAATGCTGGTATCATGTAATGCTGTATCTGCTTACCCTTGGAGCTTTTCTCCCCGGGCCTCCGCTGAAAATGGACATGCATCCAGTCGGACTATCCCTGTCAACAAATGTAAAATAAAATAAAAAAATAAAATAAATAAACTTCGGAAATAAAATGAAAGATTTTCTGGGAAGAAGCACAATAGTCCTTACTGCTACCACTTTGCATTATTGTAGTATAGCCTGCTGCATTGTTCAGTTACATTAGGCATCCATTATATAAGATTAACTAGAATAGTGTAAACATATTCATCAGCAATGCACACAGGTAAGACATAGGTAAAAGCTATGCATTCCTGTTTCTTCTTATCTCTACAGCTGATGAGGAGCAAGAATATAGCAGAGTACAGTCTCAGCAGAGATAATGTTTCTTGATGGAAGGCAGTCAGGAGTATTAAAAATGAATTATAATATTACTATTACATAAATAAAAGAGGCAGTCATGCATTCTGATGTCCATTTTGGGGAAAAGGGAGGATTTCTGTTACATCATTATAGCAGATATAAATACATATGTTCATAGGTTCATAGGTTCATAGGTTCATAGGTTCATACTAGGCTATCTGCCCAAGGGCATTTATAAGCCTAGCCCATAGTTATGTGAAGTTTTCCCCTTTTTTTTGAATAAAATAAATGCCTATCTATTTTTTTTTCTCTGTGCCTGTCAAGCAGTGACACTGAAGTAATTCTAATTATATCTAGATCCTCCATCCATCTTGGTCAAGATTCTCTTTGACCAAGGCCAGTGCTCTGCCTCATGCTCTACGGGATTTTGTTCCACACAGCATAGGGTCTCTGGGTGATGAATCCCTCCCTGTCCCATCTTATCTATTTATAGCCGTGTTTAGGTTTAAGTCCCCTTCCTTGTGGTGAGGGATCTAGATTCTGTGGGAATCAAAATAGATGTGCAGTGGTAATTAAAGAGGCATTAGTAAGGTCTGCAGCCAATCTTGTTGTTAAATAATAAATAAATTAGTAATCTTTATAATATATACTGCAATATTTAACATCTGATTAATGAACTTTTGTTCTAAACAGTTAATGAAATATTTTATTATTAAATTATGAGTCATTCTTGTCTCTATGCTCTCTATCTTTCTTTTTGTTCACTTTTTTTTAATTTTCTTTTATGTTCCTTTTTTCATATGTCCAAAGTTCCCATGGGAAGACCAACAGTTGCCATCCCAGGTCATAAAATACTTACCACCTCTTAGTGACGAGCTGGGGACATCTTCCCAGGGTCAATGCAATGGATCTGTCCCTGTAGGCCCCCATTGCATGATAGCCTGGAAAGCCACCAGCAGTACAAACTTTGGGACCTGGTACAGGCAGCAGTTGATAGGGTCAGTGGATAGGAGCCATTATACTATGCATGACCTCCTACAGCAGGATCAAGACTCACTGCTCTGGATGGCTTTGACCACTGAGTTCCCAGAGGCCTTCATCCCCACACAACCAGGGTCCAGCTCTGCAGGTCTAGCAGGCAAGGGAGACAATTGATGTCATCCAGACCTTGTGTGTCTGTCTGACACCTGTATGTCTTGTGTGCCCCACCAGTGTCAGCTTACCATAGTGTTCTTATCTGTCTTGTCTGTTATGTTATGTTTTGCCTGCTCCTTAACTCTTCCCTAAGCCTGTACTCTACTCTTCCCTTCTGCTTTCCACTTCTCTTATGAAAAAATTGAAAAATAGAGAGTCTACCCCTCACCAAAAATATAGTAGCCCTCCTCTCTCACCTCCTTTAGCATAACCGTCCAGATATCTTCTGTAGAACAGAGTGCGTGTGCTGTATCTTTAAGAACCATTTCAAGGACTGAACGTGCATATATAAATAGCAAGCACGTGCTATGCTCAGTGCCATTTTGACAGTGCAGCCAGAGAGTGAGCATGTATGAATGTAATAGCTAGTTTGTATATAAGTTTACCTAAGTTAAAGTTATTAAGCTTCAATTGTGGTTTGTACATAATAAAGTTGCTTGAACAGAACCCACAAAGACCCATCTATTACATCCTGACTAGAACAGTGATATCTTCCTTCTGTTTGACCCATGTCTTCTCTTTCACTTATTTCAAGTCTTCCTGTCTTCTCTTTTCTAACCTTATAAAGAACCAGTCAAGGTGTCCACATAAGGATGTCCATATATATTCAGTAAATAATGCCTTATAACGTTTAAAATTCGCTTCCAGACAACTGTGCCAAGTGTTGTTTTCCTCAAATAATCACGAGTGACATATACTAGCATGTGTAGGCTCATTTCCACCTCAAAATATCAAAAATAGCCAAAAGCAATAAAACCACAACAGGCACCCAAAGAGGCAGAAGGTAATAATAAAACACGAGCCTGTAGGTGTAAGCAGCAGCAGGTTTAATCACATAAACGCCACAAAATACAAAGCGTTTTCGTCCACCAGACTTCCTCAGATGTAAAAATGAAAGAATGAAGGCTGTGCCTGCTTATATACCCCTCCCAATCCAATTAGTAGTTAAAACAATTGTTTAACTGACACCAATTAAATCCTGTAACTAAAATAGTCGTGACAACCGTGACAACCTACCAACTTGCCACAAATACAGATGAAAGTAGATAAAAACATGCACATTTTTTAAAAGAACTTTAAAATAAATATATAAATACTGAAACCATCACAATGTGTTGGACAGATAAATAAACTTGAATCAAAAACCAACAAAAGGAACTTGCAAAACAATATATATACTTATTTTATAGTTTTGCAGCTCTCATTTTTAAAATAGGGGTAATGGATATGTATTCATTCAGCCCTGGGAATCTATTGGCTTCCAATAACAACTGCCAAAATATTTCTCTCACCTCTATCCTATTTTCCCATGCCCCCCCCCTCACATCACATTGCACCTTCTCTACAACAAAGAAGCCCCATTTTGCTTGGGGACATGTCAGTGTATGTTTAAACAAGGCATTTTTAATATCTTCGACTCTAATAGCATATAAATGCTCATAAATCCTCCTTTTGAGTTTATGAGTAGTTTTTCCAATGTAAAATGCACCACAGGTTTTACATAGGGCTAAATAAATCAAGCCTTCACTATTACAGTTGGAAAAACTACTACTCTGAATTTGATGGTCTCTTGACAGGATGTATACAGAATCCTGTCTAAGTATATATGGGCATTGGGCACATGCCCCACAAATAGCCAAAAGCAAACATCACTTTGCATTCATGCTAAACCACACCATTTAAAAGCCATTCTACAATCATTGAGCTAGGGCACCCTATCGTAATCATTTCTGTGCAACCCTTCTCTTTTTCGTTTTCAATGCCATTTAGTAGTACTGACTGTATTTACATATAGGCACAGCAGCACTTTTTACAGATTATCGTTGTACACATACGAACTGTAAGACTATGAATGCCCCACAAGCACTTTTATTACTTCTCATTGTAGAGCGTTTCAGTGACAAACTCTTCCAAAACCATTTGAATTGCTTTAAAGGTTTAAAAATGTAGCTGCAGTACTTTTGCTGTCAGTCTCATACTACAATCCTTTAGACCTTAAGAAGCATAAATGTGTTATCTGTGTTGATCATTGATCATTATTAATAGTAAAAGATTCTTTTAGAGTGAGAAAACTTTAGATTAATTCTCATTCAGCTCTTGCACTCCTTTTTGTGAGTAGCTTTAAAAGTGTTTTTATTTAAGTTAAAGGAGGAATTATGTTTGAGCGCTTTCTCTTATCTTACATTCTTTATGTCTTCTTAATTACAGCATAAAGAATATGAAGCCTTGAGTATGACACTTTTGTTCTGCAAAAGTAAATGAAAATGTCAGCCCCTATCCTGACATTTAAGCAGAAGCATTTATCTGACCATTAAAATTCAATTCATTTACAATATCTGCAAAATTTATGCTGACCTCAGGACTCATAATAGTCTGCAGTGAACCACATAATTTTTAGTGAAATGAAAAAGAACTTAAGGTGCTATACATATATCATGCCTCACTTACCCAAAAGGATTTAGTTCAAATTACCAGACATTGTACCTGTCAGTCTATTGTCTACAGTAGCCTCACTTAGAAAGTTGCCACATACCCTGTCCTCCACAGCAAGATGAAGCAATTTATAAAGAATTGCTGGGCATAACATTTCAAACTGTATAGTTCTCATATGATTCCATAGCAAAGTTAATTTGCTGTTTCCTTTTACCAGAATACAATATCACACTTTTCCATATTCTTCTTGGCTTAGACTGTACAGAATGTATAGTATTTATTTTGAATTATTGGTCCTGCACCATGAATCTTTTGCAGCAATCATCCCTCAGAAGTGTCAGTACCAATCCAGAATAAGCATGCTATAGAAAGATGACATCACATTTTCTGCATAGAAAGATGACATCACATTTCTGCATATCTCCTTCTTCAAATAAGTACTTAAACACCTTAGGCTACTTCCTCTAAGTCCATTTATATCCTGCCAGTATATACACTATGCAGTACATTTTTTGTGCAGACTTTCTAATTTCAACAGATCATTCCACTGAGATACCAATTCCCAAGGCCAATAAATTTCCAAGGCAGAAAGCGTCACAAGATCATCCAAAGACTCTATGACATTATGGGTATACAGCATGTTGTTTGTTGTACTTTAAAATGAACAAATAGCATTGATTTTTTAATGATTCTTTGGTGATTTAATTCATTTATTTGAAAGTATTTTGTTTCAAGCTAAAATAAATAGATATTTCAACTACACAAAGCAAGGACAGATAGAAGTGTTTGTGCACTTCAAAAAGTATTACTTTAAATGTAATTTCTCCTGTGTCACTTTTTAACCTGAAGGTGACACATACAGTTGCATATAGATTATGTTCCTCTGGTTATATCTGTCAACAAGACATATTTTCTCAGCTCCATTGTTCCTTTCTGGTCCCTAGGGTTCTTTGAAACCCATTTTATTATATAGGAACCAAGTACAAATATACAGTTTACTTTCTTATTCGCCCAAGCTTTTTTTTTTCTGCAGTTCTCCACCATGCTGAATAACAAGTTTTAATTTGTGCCTTCTTTGATATTCCACGCATTGCACATAGTAACTAAGCATAGTAGATTCCAGACTGTTCTTTCACTTTCAAGCTTTTTTAAGTTGGACCCTATATATGCAGAACAGACTCAGTTTATTCCAAATAACTACATGTAGTTCATTTTCAGAATAAAGTTGCGAGTTCTGTTTTACCACATGAATGAAAATGACCTTAACAATTAGGTCAGAGAGCAGCATGCATTAGATTCATAGGTAAGTACTAAGCTGTCCTAGTGGATCTTTTTAAACCTATCTGATTCCATTTGCTGGGAATCAAATGCTATATCTTTTGCCAGCTTGTTAACCCCATCTACTGTAATTTCCCACAAAGAGCTAAATATTTTTTCCCAGCATAAAAGGATGTACTTTTGCTAAGAGTAAGCATAGAAATAGTGTTACTGTCTAAAGCCAATTGGTATGTTAGAGATGATAGCTTTTCAGAGATAACTAAATACATCAGTTTTGAATTTAAGCATTTATTGTAGATACAACTGCCTCTGCCACATTATAATATTTTGCTGCAAGTGTTTAATGAGTCTTAAAAGATGCAGAAACTGAAGCTTTTCTCTGCAAACTATAAATTACACACTTGGGTATTTATAATGTGTGGAAGTGCCATTATCTGTAAAAATAAAGTCTCATATGTACTGGTGGATTACTGCAACAGAGATTAGGCTGTCTTCTAAGGAATCCCACGTTCAAATGGGTCAACGACATGATCTAATAAGAAGCTTCATTCTGTCATACTGGATTTGTGTCTGATTATGAGCATGCTACTAAGTCAGTCTACCATCCTGGGTTGCCACAAAGAAGGGTATTTGTACCATTTGTGCCCTGCGGGCTTACCAACTTAACAAATGAATAAAAAGATATTGAAAGGCTATATATTTTGCCTTGTTATACAGGGCCCAGTGAAAGTTGTACAATGATTTCATCATACACTGCTGAGGTCATACCTGGAATACCTGACATGTAGTGCAGAGGATTAAGGGTATAAGATGTTATCAAACTATTTCCTAGAGTCTAAGGTTTGAGTCTTCCCAGCCATCATTTGGTTATTGTGCGATTCTGGGCAAGTCACTTTACCAGGGCTGTTTCTGAGTTTATATCTATATCTTTGTCAACTTTCAAAATTCTGAGATGCAAACATCATAAGTTTACAAGTACAAATGTACAAACATTGTATTTCCTCTCCGGGAAAGTAATCACTTGGCCACCAATAATAAAATCACAAATGGAAGCAAATTACAGCCATGGAAGTGGGGGGCTTCACCCGCCGCACCCTCCCTACTTAAATATACCAACTCTGAGATCACACAACAGCAGAGAAAGGGCAAAGTTTACCATGGTGGCCAACTGGTTACTTTAATGGAGAAGAAATATGATGTTCCGGGAATTTGTGTTTGTAAACCCATGTTTGTAGGCCCATAGCTATTCTATCTCCTTTGGCAAAAATAATGGAGAAATGTATACACATACAACTGTTAACCTACCTACTCGATCACAATTTATTAGCACCCTGTCAACATGGCTTTAGACCATTTCATAGCACCACCTCTGCTCTCTTATCCTTCACTAACCATATTAACAGCAATCGTAATATTGATACTCTATCCTCAGCTGTTTTTATTGACCTGTCCAAAGCATTTGACATGGTGAATCACCACCTCCTTATAGACACACTCAAAAACCTGTCATTGGACAACCATACTATACAGTGGTTCCAATCATACCTACATAACAGGCAACAGGCTGTACTATGGGAAAATACTTTATCTTCCTACGTCCCAGTCACTCTAGGGGTCCCACAAGGATCTATATTAGGCCCATTACTCTTCTCCATCTTTACAAATGACCTTCATTCTGTAATTCCTCAAGCTGACTGTATCCAATACGCTGACGACTCCACACTCATATGCGCTGCTGCTTCTCAATCAGAACTTCAGTCACTAACCGAAATGACCTTTAGTACAGTTGAAAACTGGCTCCTACAAAGACGTCTTATCCTTAACCCCAAAAAAACAAAAATGCTACTATTTACCCCCGCAAAACCTCCCCACTTAACTTTACTATTACTTCAAATGATGGAACTATAATATCTCCTGAACCAACCACCAAACTACTCGGGGTACTAACAGATAACAACTTGTCCTTTGAACCTCACATTAATAACACCATAAAAATAGTGAACAAGAAACTAGGTTCCCTCTATAGAATAAAACCCTTTCTTACACCTCCAGCCAGGGTTACTATTGCTCGTACCCACCTAATCTCTACCTTGCTCTATGCCTCCCCTATCTATACCAAAATATGTAGAAGTAATCTGAGTAAACTTACATCCTCCTACAACAATATTGCCAGATTTGCAGCTGGGTCCTCCTATAGAACTCATCACTGTATCAATCTGAATCAGGATGGTTAGAGCTGCCAAATTTAATACTTTTCAATCAATTAATAGTAGCCCATAAGATTCTGTATTTACCTCAAAATACACCCATACTTACATCCCTAGTCATCCCCTATAATAACCTCAAGACCTTATGCTCAGCTAATAACCTACTTGTACAAATATCAAAATCCAACAACTTAGCTGGTGACACCTTGTTCTCCAATACAGTAGGTAAAGCCTGGAACATCCTCCCAAGCCAGCTAACCTCAATATCCTCTGTCAGCTTATTTAAAAGCAAGCTTAAACCCTACCTCAGATCACACTGGCTATGCCCCTGTGTTAACCCAGACTAAGTACCTAACTATTAACTAGACTCCCACAATTCCTAGCCTATCATGATCTTGTGTTGTCTCACTAATTTTTAGTGAGCTTAACATTCCTTAGGATTTTTTCTCATGTAAATAAGTATATACTGTGGAATGATCAAACACCTTCATATAGTATCACAACCTATGTGTTAAATAACACTAGAAATCCATCCTTGTTTGCTGTTCTTCTATACTCTATCTATTGATCTCTAGTATTTTTCTTTCTTAGGTTATGGTTAGACCTTAGTATCTCTTATCATAAATTACTAGGTGTATCTAATTTTGTAATATGTTATAAAGATTTGTACTACACCATTTCTAATACAAATGTATTAGTCTTATTCATCTATTCTTAGATAAATTTTTCCTTTTTCCTACTGAAATATAAAATATATAATCTTAGGCTTGTACTATAATTGTTAAAACTTATGTACCAAATTATACTGTTATTGTCTTTGTCTTGACCTTTTATGTTGTTGTAATTTGTGGAGCTTTTCTCCCCGGGCCTCCACTGAAAATGGACATATATCCAGCTGGACTAGCCTGGTCAACAAATGTAAAATAAATAAAATAAAAAAAATAAACCAATGATGTTTTCATCACAATGTTTTGAAATTTGACAAACTGTGGCAAGTCACATCTCCAGGGGTGTTTCTGAGTGTATATCTATATCTATATTTACATATATATATATCTACACATATATCTACACACACACACACACATATATATATATATATATATATATATATATATATATATATATGTATATATATATTACACATATCCATACACACACACACACACACACACACACACACACACACACACACACACACACACACACACACACACACACACACACACACACATATATATATATATATATATATATATATATATATATATGTATGGGTCTAGTTCACATGCTCGACTAGCATATGTCCGAATCACAAAATATCGAACACATATACACGACAGCGCTTAACATCGAAAAGCACTTCCGTGTATGTGTAGTTAAAAAAAAAAATCTACGTTTCTGCAGGGGGGCTTCACCCCCCCCCCTGTGCCCCCCATACCCCCATACTTTATTATTCTCACTCCAAGATCGCACTACAGTGGGGAAAAGGGAATTTTCCCTTACCTGCACTGTAGTCTAATCTAGGAAACAGGCACACATACACGGAAGTGCTTGTCGATGTTAAGCACTTTCGTGTATGTGTGTTCGATGTTTTGTGATTAGGACATATGCTAGTCGAGCATGTGTCCAGATCCCATATATATATATATATATATATATGTATATATATATATATATATATATATATATATATATATATATATATATATATATATCGTGTTGATTGAAGATATGCAGTAGAAAATGGGTATAATGATAAGAGATGGATACACTGTATGAAGAGATGAAAGGCCACCACCTTAAACTGTTGAAAGAAAGACTGTAAGAGGTATCTCAATCTAAAAAATAAAACCTTAAGTGGTGAGATAAGAAATGGAGAAGTGCTGAGTAGAACTGAGAGGAAGTATAAAGGAAGAGACAGGCTGATAATCTGATGTATATCAATGACACTTATCTGATAATGGAATACAAACCTATGAGTAAGCATTTCACTCCATACATCAAATTAAATTAAAATAAGGTATTTTTGTTATTTTACATATGTACCTTAATTATAATACCATGTAGTATTTCATTTATTGAATTAATTTCAGCTCACAAGTGTGAGAACAGAGTTCATATTCTTTTCTAGCAAAAAAGGGGTGTTCAGAATAGCTTATGTCAATGATTATGTTATTGTTTGTGCTGAATAATTTTACATATTTGCTAGATGTTATGTTTTATTGATTTTGAATAACAGCATTCAAAAACTCATATTCCCAATGTTGCTATTGCAAGTTATGCTTATTTAACTTTGTACCACTTTTGGAAATGAAGCAGCAAGTTGGGATTGGAAGACCCTAACTGTGGTGCCATTACGGAGGGGGGAATTGAGAGTAGAAAAATACTTGGAAGTACAGGGCCCTTCGCTTTACTCATATATACCTGATGGCAGCCAGCTCATGTGGTGTGAGATTCCTAACTGGTAGTAGGCCATACAGCAAAACCCTGGAACTCAAAGTCACATAAAATATAAATATGATTAAAATATATAATAAAGGAAAAGAGCTTTTCTCTTCCTTGTGCAACCAAATCTTATTTTCCCTCACATTTAAACTCTTAACTGTGGCATCAAATGCCATGACTTCAATACTAAGATGAAGTTGACTAGAAACAGTAGCCCCGAGCATTGCCTGTTTTTCAGATGCTGCAGGTGTGAACACCGCTAGATAGCCCAAATGTCAAATATCACAGGTGTGATGTAGTACTTAGTGTTGATGAGCACTATAGGTATTAATTAGTACATGTGGAAAACTGTGCAGTGAATCCTGAGGTGATGACTGGTAGCTTTACTTTCTTTCTTTCTTTCTTATTTTCTTTCTGTACCTGTCTCACATTTTTTTTTTTTTGCATTCTGTAACTTGTCGATGCTGTTAGATATTTATGAACTATACATATATACCACATATCTAGGTAATACAGCAATCATCACTACCAATCAGATTTTCTTTGCTTTCATATATGAGGATCATAATATCTGCCCACTATAACTACAAAGATATTCCTCTGCCTGTAATTATACTTGACAAACAGCTATTTGTGGGAGAAAACTTATCAAAATACAAATGTCTTCATTGCTTTCAGCTATTCCCTACCCAAGCAGCCTTGTCATTTTTGAGGCTGCTTCAAAAGCCATTTGCACTACTAAAAACACAATTTGTTATTCTGCCACATAAAGTATTGAAAGATTATTCTTTATCAAGTAATGCAATATGACAGTTAAGGTCAATGTATGCTTTTTCAAAACCATTCATAAAAAATTAAAACAATAGTTCTCTTGTTTTATTGTCCTAGTCTTAAATGTAATAAATGCAGTTTAGAGCTTATCAACATTGCATCACCCCACAATTTTTAATAGCCTCTTAAGTCTTCACAATCTTTTCATTATTGTTTCACAATACACCCCAAATTCTATGCCTTCCTTTCTTCAGCCTCTTTAGGTACTAAAATTAGGTGGGAGGAGTGAATAAACTGAAGTCATTTAAAGCACAAATTGTGCATAAGGGTAGCATTCAACAATCTTTCCACAGAATATTATAGTTATTTCTAACTAATTTATGAAAGAGAAACATTTGGGCAGAAGACTCATTGATTCTGTGCTGGCACCTCTCCTGCTTGGCATCTATTTTTCTGATGTATAAAACAATACAAAATGGCTCTGATCACTAAGTTTGCAGATGTCTGCAAACCAGGAGCAGACATTGAATCCCTAAATATCATTGCCATCCTGCAAGAAGGTTTGCCCCAAATAAATAACTGGTGCCAAAATCATAGATTGAAATTAAATGTCAAAACATGCATTATTGTATCCTTTGGGAAATCATCTATTCCAGGGAAACTACCACAGTGACAATATACCTTTAAGAGTTGACCCAGTTGTTTGGGATTTGGGAACTTATGTGGGCAGTGACCTGACTTTTAACTAACATGTGTCCATTGTTGAAAGAAAGTTCTTCTATATTGAATAGCTTATAGACAAATGGATTGAGTCTATATCCAGATGAACTGAAAATTGCGTTATATCTAAACTTCTGGGCAGCACTGCATAAAAAAGTATTAAAACTCAACTTCTATTCTAGATTACTCGGTATGATAGAAAAACAATTCAAACGTACACTGGTATTTAAATAAATTCCCAAACTACTTTACCAGATCTGTTCCAGTGAGTATAATATTGTTTGCCTATTTTGTCTGTTGGAGGATCTTGATATAATAAAGGTGTATATCAAATGGCTAAGATGACTAAGATGAAATGCTCTATCATCTCATTGCCTTTTCACTCCAACCAAATATCCCAGAACTAAATGTCTGTCAAAATGTAAGCCTCTGCATATCACTCAAGGTCTGAGCATGTCTCATTGCTTAAGATCAAATTTACATTTGTTATAAGCTAAATTTTTCCAAGATATGCACAGAGAGCCATTCCCCTCCAAGTATTTTTATAGATACTTCTTTTATTGAAGCTAAAACAGCATCATGTGTATTGTATTTATGTGCCTCAAGATTGAAATATAAAATATTTCACATTGAGTGAATTTTGTAATAAAGTATTGTTTTACATGCTTTGAGCTAATCTTGTGACCATGAAAGGGATTAGCCACATACCATCTTTCTAAAATTTTAAAATTTGCCTAAAATTAGAACCATGAATTGCAACAGTATTTCTGGACCTAACTGTAAAGCCTTATTTATTAACATTTATGCTATAAACTAAAATAAATGGCTTATTTACTAAAGGAAAGTAATCTTTGGTCAATATCTAGGCTTTTGGTATCAAAGACTATTTGACTCTATATATCTTTATCTGTATTTATATCTATATCTATATCTATATCTATATCTATATCTATATCTATGTCTATATCTATATCTATATATATATCCATGTCTAGCTCTATTTCTATCTCTATCTCTGTCTCTTTCTGTTTCTCCCTGTTACCTTTCAGCAAGGAAACAGTCATGATACATTCCATTGATGAAAACATTGGTGGACGGCATCATCAAAAACAACAAAAACAGACTAACCCACATGAGAATATGGGGGGTTGACACTCCCACCACAACTCAGTAAACATATATCTATATATGGTGGCACAGTGGCACAGTGGATGGCATTGTTACCTCATAGCAAGAGGTTCTTCAGTTTGAATCTTGGCTGTGTTGCCTTCTGAATGGAGTCTGCATGCCCCTGTGTTTGTATTGGCTTTCTCCCTCATTTCAAAATCATGCAGTATGTGTGGTACAGAAGAATGGCCATGGCAGGGCTAGACACCCTGTGGTTAGAACATTGGCTGTAACTTCAAACCCATGTCTAACAATGGGAAAAAGGGGTTGTGGATAAATGGCTATACCAATTCTAAAATCTTACAACAGTGGGGAAAAAACCCTCTTACCCTTATATTTAATAATCATGCTGAAATACAGTTCTGAGAGTCTTACAACATTCAACATATGGGGAAGCAAGTAAAAAAAATCCCTTTCAGTGATTTGACTGTATGACAAATGTATGAAATCTATATGTACAGCTGCGTGTGTGTGTGTGTGTGTGTGTGTGTGTGTGTGTGTGTGTGTGTGTGTGTGTGTGTGTGTGTGTGTGTGTGGAGGGGGGGGTATGTGTAATCTTAAACTTTGTTTTTATTTCTTTATTTTTCTATTTTTTTGTTTACACCATAATTATCTAATCTAATACTCTTCTGTTGCATTTGTCTATTTCTGTTTAGATCTTTCTTTCCATCTCTCCATCAGTTAAGCTG
This sequence comes from Protopterus annectens, assembly GCF_019279795.1. NCBI lineage: Eukaryota > Metazoa > Chordata > Ceratodontiformes > Protopteridae > Protopterus > Protopterus annectens. The sequence continues at coordinate 503,748,310 of NC_056736.1, forward strand.
ATGGACTTCCTTTTTTTGACAATAGTCAAAAGTACTTTTGTAGTTAAAGTAAAAAGAAATGGATTCTGAGGGCATCTCCACCTGACTCTATTCCAAAGTAAAACACTTAGGTCTTGTAGATCAGAGTGCATGTGATGTGTGCTGTATCTTTAAGAATCATATCAAGGCTGTATGTGCATGTATAAATTCCAGACACATGCAATCCCTAATGCCATTTTGTAAGAGCAGCCGCAGTGAAAGCATGCATGATCGCAGTTGTTAGTTAGTATATGTTACTTAAGTTAAAGTCAGTAATCTTCTATAAGGATGTGTTTGTATAAAATAAAGCTGCTTGAACAGAACCCACAAAGACTCTTCTATTTTGTTCAGAATAGGACAGTGACAGGTCTTGTTTATAATGAATAGATAGGTTCATATGTTCATAGGGTCATACTAGGCTATCTGCCCTGGGGCATTTATAAGCCTAGCCTGATTGTGTTTGGCTTACGCCACCCCTTGATTTGAGTATACTGTGCCCTTTTTAAAGTTTAGTTTACTGTGCCTCTGTCTAATAGTGACACGGAAGTAATCCCCAGGACAAACCTACGATCCCCCATCCACTCATCAAGATTCTTCTTGAAGAGAGTCAGTGAGGTGCTCTGCCTAACATGAATTGGAATTCTATTCCAGAGCGAAGGGAGCCTCTGGGTTATGAATCTGTCCCTCCAGCATGTTCTATTTATTTCTGTGATGAGGTTCAAGTCCCTCGAGCACGTGGCTCTAAGGGATTTAGATTTGCTGAGGTGGAGTATGTCCATTAATTCTGGGTTGGACATAGCTTTATATGTCAGGCATAGATCGCCTCGAAGTAGGCGGTATGCAACTGAGTAGAGCTGGAGTTTTTTTAACCGAGCAGCATATGGCATCTGTTTGAGTCCCTTGAGCCTCCTGGTGAGGTACTTTTGGGGTCTTTCTAATTGCTGCAGGTGTCGGGTAAGGTACATCCCAAAGGGGGCATTGTATTCTATGATGGACCTGATGAGGGATGAATAAAGGGGCACGATTACCTCTCTTGATCTAGATGTGAATCCTTTCATGATGAGGTGGGCTATGTAGAAGGTCTTTCTAACCACTTTGGCAATGTGGTTGTCAAAGGAGAGATTGCTATCAACTTGGGTCCCCAGATCCCTAATTACTTTCTCTGTACTTAATGGGTTACCACCTATGTGGTAATTTGTGGGCACATTGTTTTTGCCAGAGGGTATGACTATACACTTTTTGGCATTTAGCTTTAGACCATAGCTCTGGCACCAGTTATCCATCTCTGCGAGACCTTCTTGAAGGATGTTTGTGTCAGATGGAGAGTCGATTATGGCGCCCAGTTTGCAGTCATCTGCGAACTTGGTGAGCCATAGTCCTCCCACGTTGGCCTGTACCTCAGAAAAGTAAATACCGAACAAGAGAGGTCCCAGGACAGAATCTTGTGGGATGCCACTTGTGACCGGTTTCGAGTCTGACATGGCTCCAGCAACTCTGACTCTGTGGGTTCTGTCTTTGAGCCAGTTTGCGACCCATCTTGTGACATAGGGGTTTATATTTAGGCTGGATAGGTTATCTATGATGCCCGAGTGGGGTATTGTGTCAAATGCCTTTGCGAGGTCCAGATAGGCTGTGTGGACTACCTTTCCTTCATCTATGGCCTTGGTGACTGTTTCGAAGAAGTCGGCCAGGTTCAAAAGGCAGGATCTGCCCTTGCCGAAGCCAAATTGGGTAGGGTCTAGTGTCTGTAGGTCCCCAATGTCTTTGTTTATGAGTTCCATGATGATCCTCTCCATAGCCTTGCAGACTAGGCTAGTCAGGCTTATGGGGCGATAGTTTCCAGGGTCCGCAGAGGCACCAACTTTGTGGAGTGGGACCACTGTTGCTGTACGCCATTCTTTGGGAACATATCCTGTAGTGAGGCTGAGATTGTACAGCAGTTTTACTTGAGAGATTAGTTCTTCTTGGAGTTCATGTAGGATGCAACCCGGGATGCCATCTGGTCCCATGGAAGCAGTGTTTTTTGCTTTGGAGAGGGCGGCCTTCACCTGAGCATCAGAAATGTTTGGGAGGCTGCACTCTGCCGGGATAGATACTTGCTCTTTTGGGGGGGAGGGGGTGGAGAAGTTTGCACTGAACCTGTCTGCCAGGATATTGGCGATGTCTGTGGGTTCAGTGTATTTTTTGTTGCTTAGAATCAACTCAGGACAAGTCTGGGAGTTGCATCCCAGGTTCCTAACATAACTGAAAAAAGCCTTATGATTGTCTTTAGTGTCCTGTGCAATTTTTCTCTTGAAGCTGGCCTTGGAGGATTTTATGAGGGATTGTAATTGTTTGCTAGTACTGATCAGAGATGCCTTCCCTTTTAGGGATTTTGCTCTATCATGTAGTAGCTTCCTCCTTCTATTGTACAGTTTATTTATGGCTGGGGTCCACCAGACTGGACGCCTGCCTTTGGATGATTGGGTCTTGATTTTGTTTGGGATAGCATGATCCATGCATTCCTGGAGATGTCCGTAGAATGTGTTTATATAGGATTCTGCAGTTTGGGCCGTAGTTTCCACTGGCCCTGGGGCCTTGAAGGATTCCACTTTGGTTTTGAGATAAACTTCTTTACTTCTGTGTAATGCTTAAATTATTTAAATAAGTAGATGCAGTACTTGCATTTTCTCAGGTACATCATAGGTCATGTTTCTGTTAAATTGATAAAAACTTTCCATGCATCTATCACAAGTAAATATAAATTCCCACTAAGGGAAGCTAGTTTATACTATAAGTCTTTGTAAATTAGCTTATTACAATGGATACAGGTATAGGTTTAAAAGAACTAACTGTCTGCCTGGAACAAGATCATGCTGGGAATCAGAGATTAATTGCTGAGTAACTCTCATTAAAGGTTCATTATCCATGTTTGATTTAATTTTATAACTAACATTTACAAAAAGTTGGTTTGAAAAAGTAATTTCTTTCCCTTCATCACTGACTATAAAAAAAGACATTTGCAAGATTTTAAAGAATTGGATTTCAATTAGGGATTGTGTACAACCATGGAAATTGAAAGAGCATTGGGACTCATTTCCTGTCCAACATCTTATCTTGTACAATTATGAAAGTATCTCACTTAGCCTTGTTTTTTTATTAGCTTTTAGCTTGTTAACTGTTCTCTATGAAAAAATCATTGAATTCTGTTGTACTGGCCTGCAGCTCAACATTGTGCATCTGTGATGATTTTTCTACTTCAATATATCTATTTTGGTTGACTACATTTTGATATTGCTGCTCTACTACCTTCAAATTTCCCTTCATCCTGAGATATACTCTGTCCTCATCAACTATCTTGGTAATATTTGATTTTGTCGCCTGCTGCCAGTTGATTGGAGCTGGGCTTTTTTCCCTCCAAACAGTCTGACAATAACTTTTTAAGGCCATCAGTTGACTGATTGAGGGAAGAAGATAAACAAGCATCAAGTCCCCAGCCTTTTATCATTTCAAGATCAAGAGATGATGTTCCAGCCATTAGGGTACAATTGAAGATCATAAGAGAAAGATTTGCTTTAGCTTACACAGCTTCATAAATTATACGCAAGTCTGAAAACCTAAGGTACTCTGGTGACATTTGGAAGTTGCAAGGGTCTCAAATGTAATGCCTATGGCAAAAACAGAATTTATCTGGTGGCACTGGCTACTAAGAAGTTAGAAGAGCCTTATATTTGTGCTGCTACCAATAGTCCTTTACTCCTGGCCGCAAAGAAAGACTCCTTTCAATGTCATGACTCTAGCATACAAGTCACCCCTGTACTATTACTGTATGTAATTTGTTTATTTGTACCTCAAGTCATTTTATCCATCCCTCCCAGTACATGGCTCTGTACATCACCTCCCCATCTTACTTTCCCCACTGTCTTCAGACTACTAGTGCCAGCATTCCTCCTTTCACCAGCCTTATTCAGAACACTTCCTGTACCTCCTCACTGCCGCCTTTGCTAATTCAATTTCTTTTGCCTTAACGAAAGTCTCTCTCTCCTCTCTTTTTATCCCTGCTCTCCTCATAAAATACATTTAGCCACCCAGCTTCTTTCTCCTCTTACTCTAATCTCTTACACCAATACCCACACCATTATGTAGCTCTCCTCTACTCTTTCAGTGATAGCTAATAACACCAGAAATGCTTATCTCCTTTTCTTTTCCCTTCCTACAAACTTCAGGTAAAAACTCTGCAATTTCTGCCCACTCTGCTTACTGATTTTTCTTCACTATCACCCACTTGTCTAATCTGGCTCTCCCCTCCACTCACCCCCCCAAAGCCTTCTGTCTGTGATCCTTCTGACCACACCAAATGTGAAACGACTTTTCATACCTTTCCCCACTCCCATAATGCAGTGAGCCAGTTAAAAGCTTTGTCTTTTTCAGCCTCACTCTTTCTGTCCCTTGATCTAGTAGAACTCCATCTTCTCTCCACTGGTGATGTGCAAACTACTGTGAGGTACCTCTATGACTATAAAAATATTGTTTCTAATCTCCACTGCATAATAAATGGTCTGCTGTATTATACATCTTGTCTTTGATTATTGTTTGCATCATCAAATGTCTGCTAGCTGATTTCTGAAATAGAAGGTTATGCATAGCACTTTATTGTCTTCTTTGCAGCATTGCTTGCTATTTAGAATGGCTACTGTTTTACATTCCTATTGTATGGCGTTTTACCTGATTCAGGCACTGCAGCACTGTTTCTGGTAAAGATACCCACTTAGACACACTAATTTGTTAGCTTTATTGTCCTGAGTATCTTACCCGTCCCCTCTTCCACTTGTTTCTTTCTTGCAAGAACCTCACACTTACCAAGGATTGGTCTGAGCAGCCTGTTGTAAGCACCTTAACTAAGTAGACATCTGTATTTTATGTAGTGTCTCATTGCACCTATTTCAAGGCTGGACCACGCAGCGTATTGCGAATGCCTTTTCATAGATGTTACGTCTACTTTCAGTATTGTTTCATGACCCCATGTCTAGACATTAATTTAATTAGCCTTTTTGCCTTGGCTTTTCTTTTTATGAGTGTAATTATGCTTGGACATAGACAGGTTACTCTGCATCCCAGTTAAATTTTGCAGCCCTCATTGTGCGACCGTAATGTATTAGAAACAACTTTCTAGCATGTGCACACACTTCTAACATGTGTATATCCATGGGATTCCAAGGTGTATGCTATTTGTATTGGTACCCCCTACCTCCTTTGACTTAATTTGTGCAGTGACCCTTGCTCTACGCAGTAGTCGGTTGCCAGTTTCTGAGGTTAAACGCCACTCTACTGAAACATTGACCTTATTTTTTGTTTATTGTGTTTTTGTATTATTTGCTCTGTACTAAAGTCAATGCATGTTACTAGAAGTCATTGTTTCTGAATATATTACAGTATAGTCTACTATTAACCACTCTTTATATAGCCAATAGCTGTGTAAACACTAAAAAAATTTGCTGGCCTATTATAGCTTTGAATTGAACTGCTTAGAGTTTTAACCAACAATCTGTTTTTTTTTCTACTTTATATTTCCTCTTTCATCAACCTCTACTTCTGTTCTTCTCTTTCTCACTATAATTACCTCTGTATTATTCCCACTTTTCATACCCCTCTCTTTTTCTTCTGCCCTACACTGCATGTTATAATCTGTCTGCTTTTTCCTTACATGCTCTAACTCTTTTTTTTACGACACTTACCTTTTCTCAGGTTAAAAGAGCCCGACATTTGTGCTGTTATCAATAGTCTTCTACTCCTACCCACAAACGAAGACTCCTTTCAAGCTGACGACTGCAACATTCACGCCATCCCTGTACTATTACTGTATGTAATTTGTTTACTGTTACCCCCAAGTAATTTTTAGCCCTCCCTCCCAGTAGCTGTCTCTGCACATCACCTCCCCCCTCTTACCCCCCACTGTATTCAGACTACTAGTTCCAGCATTCCTCCTTTCACCAGCCTTATTCAGAACACTTCCCATACCTCCTCACTGCCACCTTGGCTAATTCAATTTTCCTTGCCTTAGCAAAAGTATCTCTCTTGTCTCTTTTTATCCCTGCTCTCCTCACAAAATGCACTGTCACCCGGCTTCTCTCTGCTCTTACTCTAACCTCTTACACCTAGATCCACACAATTCTGCAACTCTCCTCTACTCTTTCCCCTGGTGACAGCTAATAACACTACACATGCTTATCTTCTTTCCTTTTCCCTTTCCACAAACTTCAGGAAAAAAGTCTGCAAATTCTACCCACTCTACTTACTGATTGTTTCTCTTCATTCTTGTCCCCTCATCGAAGCTGTCTCATCCCACCCCATGCACCCTTGCTTTGTTCTGGCTCACTCTGCTCCCCTACCATACCCCCATTCCCACCCACCCCAGGAATCATTTAATTTATAGCTCACCCCTTTTGCCACACTCCTCTAATAACTGGGCTACCAGTCAAGACCCTCATATCAAATCTCCCCTCACCATTCACAATTAATTCTCATATTCACACACAAACACACCTTTAGAGTATTACTTCTCCTCTGCAATTTTCTCACAACTCCTTTCCAACCCACTATCCCTTCCTATAAATAACTTCACTGCCCCTTAATACACTCTCCCAGCACCGCTAGTCACCTTTATAAAAATATTCTTCTCTTCCCTCTAAAACTTTAGCCACTCAAACAGCCTTATCTTCCCTTTTCTTTTCTAGGGATGCTAAAAATAAACCTTCCACTCATTTCAACCTATCTTACCACACAAAACTCTCATCTTACCTCCCTTAAAACATAGATTAGACATCTACTGAAGTTTACCTGCTTTCCAATAACTCAATTTACACAACTCTTTTAATTTTCTCACTAGTACATACCTCTACCCTACTAGCTTTCTCCTTCCACAGACCAGCCTATCCCATCCTTAACATGTTACTCTACAAACTGTTCATATCCCTCCTCTCTATAAGTACTCTAACTCTCCTATATAACCTCTCCTCCACCAATACTCACATAAAACCTCTTTACCGTTCTCCAACCTCCATCTAACCCATAATTTCTTCACAATCCCTATACTCATTTCTGACAGCATCACCTCATCTTTCAACACTTCTCCTTCTTAAAATAACCCCCTTACTCTACAACCCTCCCCAAAAGGGAGGTGGCATACTACCTCTGTCCATACTCATCTCAATAGTCATCTCAAAATCTTTCAGGTACCCTCACTATCCTTCTGCTATCAGAAGACATCCATCCCAACATCACTACCCACCCCACACTGATTTCAAGTTCAGAACTGCAGCCTGTCTTCATACCCTTATTCCCAAAAAACATTTATCTCTTTACTCCATGAACATCAAAAAGATATTTAACAAAGTCAATGAATTCCACCCCTGGATGGCCCATCACTTTCCTAATATCATTACCCTCACAGAAACGTGGCTAAAACCCCACATCACTGACAAGGACTTTGTACTCCCAGGCTATAACATCTTGCACTTAGACAGAACGAGGAAAAAAGGTGGAGGTATGGCCATCATGTTCTCTAACCATCTAACTGTAACTCCCCTAGACATCCCTACCCCCTTAAGCCTCTCCAGCTGAACCTCTAGTTGCCAGCTGCATACTTAACGACCACAGTTCATTCACCATAGCTGCAATCTACATTCCTCCAGGGAATAATATCCCAATACTTGAGAATATTCTCTCCTGGCTTTCACAATACTCACCTAATGAGACAACTGTCATAGGTGATGTCAACATCAATTAGCTATCCCTCCCTATATAGTCCTAGCACCATATATCAATCTGCATGGCTTCTTTCAATTATCTCCACTACCACACATGCTAATAAACTCACTAACTCTATTTCTCTTCTTGACTGGATACTTGTATCTAATCCCCAAAAATATCACTTACCTGAAACTCTGCCCAACCCTCTCAGTGATCATTCTCCAGTTAAGGTTCTCACATTCTGTCCTCACTATAATAGACCTCATAGGTTCATAGAGTGTCACAGGCTCTCCAACTTTCAATCAGATATCTTAAATAACCAGTCTCAGCTATAAACTGATCCTTCCTTACATATGTACCTCTTGATGATGCCGTACTTACATTTAATTCTATATTCTTTAACGATCTGAACTTCCTTACACCCTTTCTTACAATTAGAGTCAAATCATTCATATCTCCCTGGCTTACTCTTGCTACATGTACCTTAATGCAAAAAAGGGACAAAGCCTGGAGAGTCTGGTTCAAAACAAAACTCCCCTCCCACCTAGAGCACTATAAAGAACTACACAACATTACAAATAAAACACATCATCATAGGTTCATAGGTTCATAGGTAGTTACTAGGCTATCTGCCCAAAGGCATTTATAAGCCTAGCTGGAATGTGTTGGCTTTCGCCGCCCCCTTAGATTAGTTCCCTGTGCCTCTGTCCAGCAGAGCCATTGAAGTGATCCCTGGGGTAAACTTTCTGTTTCCCATCCACTCGTCAAGGTTTCTCCTGAAGAGGGTTAGCCAGGAGCTCTGCCTAATGTAGATTGGAATCTTGTTCCAGAGCATGGGAAGTCTATGGGACAGGAATCTATCCCTCCAGCATGTCCTGTTTATTGTTGTGGTGAGGTTTAGATCCCTGGAGCATGTGGCTCGAGGGGATATGGTTTTCTTTAGGTGGAGCATGTCCATCAATTCTGGGTTGGACATGGCCTTGTATGTCAGGCAGAGATCACCTCTGAGTAGGCGGTATGCAACCGAGTACAGCTGGAGTTTCTTCAGTTGAGCTGCATATGGCATCTGCTTGGGGCCAGTGATCCTCTTGGTGAGGAACTTCTGTGGTCTTTCCAGTTGTTGCAGGTATCTTGTAAGGTACATCCAAAATGGGGCATTGTACTCTATGATGGGTCTGATGAGTGATGTGTAGAGGGGCCTAATTACCTCTTTCGATCTGGATGCAAACCCTTTTGTGATTAGGTGGGCCACATAGAAGGATTTTCTAACCACTTTGACAATGTGATTATCAAAGGAGAGGTTACTATCTACTTGGGCCCCAGATCCCTTATTATGTCTTCCGTATTTAGGGGGCTACCACCTATGTGGTAGTTTGTGGGTACTTTGTTTTTTCCAAAGGAGATGACTATGCACTTTTTGGCATTTAGCTTGAGACCATGGTTTTGACACCAGGTATCTGTCTCAGTGAGACCCTTTTGGAGGATGTCTGTGTCAGCCAGAGAGTCAATTATAGCCCCTAGTTTGCAGTGTCTGCAAACCTGGTGAGCCATAGTCCTCCTGTGCTTGCCTGTACCTCTGAGAAGTATATGCCGAACAGGAGGGGTCCTAGGACTGAGCTCTGGGGAATGCCACTTGTAACTGGTTTAGAGTCAGACCTAGCTCCTGCAACTCTCACCATGTCGGTTCTGTCCATGAGCCAGTTGGCAACCCATCACGTGACATAGGGGTTTATGTTCTGGCTGGTGAGCTTGTCTATAACACCTGAGTGGAGAATGGTATCGAAGGCCTTTGCGAGGTCTAGGTAGGCTGTGTGCACCACCTTTCCCTCATCTATAGCCTTGGTAACTATCTCAAAGAAGTCCACCAGGTTTAGGAGGCATGATCTGCCCTTAACAAAGCCGAACTGTGTTGGGTCCAGTGTTTGGAGGTTTCCAATGTCTCTGTTAATGAGATCCATGATGATGTGCTCCATAGCTTTGCAGACCAAGCTAGTCAGGCTTATAGGGTGATAGTTCCCAGGGTCCATTGTGGCTCCACCTTTGTGGAGCGGAATAACCATTGCTGTGCACCACTCTGTGGGCATGTAGCCTGTCGAGAGGTTGAGTTTAAACAGTCTGTTTAGGTGAGGGGTTAGTTCATCTTTGAGCTCGTGTAGGACGCAGCCTGGGACACCGTCCAGTCCCATTGATGCTGTGTTTTTGGCTTTGGAGAGGGCTTTTTTAACCTGAGTGTCTGTGATTTCAGGGGCACTACATTCTTCTGGTATAGTTATGGGCCCTTTTGGGGGTGAGAGGGGGGAAAGTTTGCACTAAACCTGTCTGCCAGGGTGTTGGCTATATCGGTCATTTCAGTGTATTTTGTACCATTCTGCACTAACTCCGAGCAGATCTGAGAATTGCCACTTAGATTCTTGACATAGCTAAATAACGCCTTGTGGTTATCTTTGGAGTCCATGGCAATTTTTCTTTCGAAGCTAGCCTTGGATGATTTTATGAGGGAATGTAGTTCCTTGCTGATACTGATCAGGGATGTCTTCCCTTCTTGGGATTTTACTCTTTTCTGTACTAGTTTCCTCCTTCTATTGTATAGCTTGTTTATGACAGGGTCCACCAGACAACAAGAAAAACTTCTATAGCAATCCACCATCGTCTCTCCCATCTAACCCAAAGAAATTTTGTTACTCCCTCATTCAAATTCTGCACATGGGTAACCCCTCATCTCCCAATCCCTGTCCAAACAACACTTCCCAAGAGACAACCTCCAACTTCAATACTTATTTCATTGACACCATTAGAAAACTATCAGTCCAATCCAACTTCAGCACCAATGTTAACATCTCTCCTGACCCTCCAGCATCCCCTTATCCCTGTCAGGCATTATTTCTGAAAACAGTCTTTACCAACTGTATTAAATCCTTGCTTCATAAGCTAAAACCATGCTCTCCAAACACTATTTCTTCAGAAAGCAGCAAACTCTCTTGCCCTCCCCATCTCCATACTTATCAAAGACTCTATCACTGAATCCAAAGGTGCCCACAATCTGGAAACAATTCTATACCATACCCATTCACAAGGGAGGTAACTCCTCTGAGCTTGCCAACTTCAGGCCTATTGCTATTTTATCACCTCTTTCCAAAATATTAGAGAAATATGTTCACAAATAAATCCTGCAGTACCTCTTGCAAGAAAACTTACTTACCCCTACACAACATGACTTTCGCCCAAATCATAGCACTTCCACAGCCCTCATACCTTCTAAAACACTGTATCTCAAGCCAGAGATAATAATAAACTCATCTCTAGCTTATTCCTTGACCTCTCAAAAGCATTCAATACTGTGTCCCACCCTCTGTTGCTGACCAAGCTATTTAGACTTAAGCTATCTTCTTCAGCCATCTCTTGGTTTGCTATTAACTCTCTGATTGACATCAGTCAGTTAAATGGCTCTCTACAACATTCCCTGCCCTATCTATCAAGGATCTATCCTTGGCCCATTACTGCTTAACATTTTTACCAACCAGTTATATACATCCTTTCTTCAGTCATCTCTTGTACAACATGGAGATGACTCCACAGTCATCACCATTGTTGACTCCCTCTCTGACCTAAATACACTCTCACAAAAATCCTTCTTATCAATTGAAAACTGGCTCACCAAGAATCCATTAATTCTAAATTAAAAAAAAAACTGTTTCTCTTTGCTCTTAAAACTATGAACCATCTAAAATCTTCCTTCTGTATCACTTCCCTTAACAATGCACCTATCTCTGTTGAGTCTCACACCAAGCATCTGGGGGTCTTCATAGATGACCAACTCAAATTTGATCTGCATGTCTACAACAACATCAAGAAAACCCACCAAAAACTTGGACTTCTGTATAGAAACAAAACATTTCTCTCCACAAGAGCTAAAATCTCCACATCCCATGCATACCTCCTTCCAAGCCTATTCTATGGCTCACAAATCCTCATTAATCTTCAGACCACTCTCTTATCAAAATTAGAATCCACATACAAGAAAATTGCTAGATTTGCTGCAAATCTAACCTACCACTCTCATAACTATCTTCCCCTAAAAAACTTAAATTGGTTAGAATTTCCCCATAATCTGTTCCTTTCTCAGCTTCAGATCATGCATACCATATTGTGCCAGTCCTCCCCCTGTCCTGGCATTGCCTCTCTCGTTTCTTTCTATACCCCTCCTAGGTCTTGCTGAATCTTCAGCCAAAAGCTCCTCCAGATCTGCAAATCCAAAAGCAAAACAGGGCAAAACCTTTACAGCTTCTCCCCTGCCCAATCCTGAAACAAACTTCCTCTATATATTAGGAATCTTAATCACCCACAAAATTCAAGACTGCTATCAAAGCACTTTCTTAACAGTACTTGGTTCTGTCAGTGTAATTACCCTCCATGACTGCTCCCCCTTAAACTCTCACCCTTTCTTTCACCTATTCCTCTTACTTCCTCTCAGGTCTACTCTCTGGCTTATTCCAGCTGTCTCCCACTACTCGACTAACATAACCTACAACCATCTGAGTTCTACTTTAGTAAACAAATGCTAACCATTTTTATTCCTGTAAGGGCATTTCTCACACTTGTACTTGACACACAACTACAGAGATTTACTGCCTGATTTAGTGGCACAAGTTTGTATATAACTTCAGATGTGTAAATAATGTATGTTTTCATTATGATGGCTTTATATATCTCACTGAATGATTGTATCTGCTACTCAATATGCTTGTAATACTTGTGGAGCTTTTCTCCCTGGGCCTCCGCTGAAAAAGGGCTATGGCTCAGTCAGACTAACTCAGTCAACAGATGTTAAATTAGATTTTTTTTTTATATAATGCCCGATTCTAAGTCTGATCAATCATAATTGTTCTATTTCTATGAGCATTATAATAAGAGTAGTTTTTATTTTGAAGTATTAAGTCTGAATATATATATATATATATATATATATATATATATATATATATATATATATATATATATATATTTATTTATATGTTGTTTTCTTACATTTGGTCAAAACACATTTTTTTCTGTTTCATTCTTTACCAGAAATCAAATATCAAAAACAAGTGAGTCAAAATGTTTTTACCCCAGAGTGGGCAAGCCTGTTGCACTCCCCCCACCCCCATGTGGGATGTCCATCTCATTATTTAAATTATATACACTAACTCCACAGCCACACCACAGTGGATAAAGGGGCAAAAGCCCTTCAAAGTGCTCTAGCAGTTCACAAAATACAAAATATTGCTGTGAAATTCACCACAACATTTATTTTATTATTTATTTTGCCTTTGTTTATTGGAAGAATCTGACTAGATTTAGTTAAACCTTTTTTCAGTAGAGGCATGTGAATTAAAGCTCTTCAGAGATTTTTTTTACAAAAAATATTAAAATTACACACGGAATGACATTGGGGGGGGACTAAGTAATCCTCCATGTAAGATGAACAAAGTCCTACTCGGAGACTGCCGTCTAAGAGTATGACGTCAGCGCATCATGCATATGCATGAGGGTGCACTGACTCAACTCCCAGGCTAACACGGAGGATGTAGGAGTGCAGGGGACATGTCAGACTGCCGAGCAGTCCAAATATCCATGCCCCTGCAAGTGCCTAAATCTGCAAATGTCAGCAGATATGAGCAAGTCCGCTCAAATGTGTATACCCCCAACACAACACTCCCCCACATTCAAAACCCTTGTACAAATGAAATAAAATGTAAAACAATTTTTTTTTTATTATTCACGATATAGCTGCCCGTATTTGCGTGTGTGTGTATGGGTGCACCCATTGCTTAGCTACAGTTAGCAGTTTAGACATCGAAGAGGATAATAAACCACTTAAATGCAAATTAAGCCAAATAGCAATAGTGTAGTGGTAGAGCCTTCGCACAAAGAGGAGGCATTCCCGGTTCGAGTTCCACCACTCCCCTATCCATTTTCTGTAGGAAATCTGTGCATAAAAATAATTCCTGACATTTACCTTTTAAATTCTATTAAAATGCATCAAAATGCCCTATGTAGTAGTGAACGATATTTTAAATATATATAAGAAGGTGAAACGGTCATGCATATTAATGAATGCATAAGTAACCTACCTTAAGCAATGTGAAGCACTGCTAAGCAATGTTTACCAGTATTAAGCACATTTAAGAATAATTGCCATTAGCTAAGCACTGGTTTAACTAGCGCAATAGCTTTGCGGGGAGCTGCGCATCACGCCAACTAGCACAAACCAAACATATTTGCACGAAGCTGCGCACCACGCTAACTAGCACAACGTCGGGCAACATCGGTAAATGTAGAGCAACGTTGGGCAAAGTTGAGCAAAGTCGGCTAAACACAGCTACACCCCCTACCGGTCAGGCCAGTAGTAAAATAAAAAAGCAATGACAGGTCTTGAACCCAGGATAGTGTGCACCATAATCACAGTACTGATCCACTAAGCCATGACAGCATTTGATGTTCATGGACTGTCAACACACATATACATATTAATCAAAGTTTACCCAGTGCTAAGCAGGTGTTCACTCAGCTGAGAATTTTCAAATCTGGCCAATCACAAATAAGTGCGGGAAATGAGGCATATTTAAGCTCCATAGGTGGGAATACTCACCATAACTGGTTGTAGCTCCCATCTGAAGGCAGCAATGGCTGGTGTCGGAGAGGCTCTCGCTTCCGAGCACAACGGTGGGGCATTGAGGAGTCAAAAGTGATGGTTTGGCTCCTCATCCATCATGATGCTAGACTCCTGCAGGGCCAGTTCCAGGGCACGTAATATAAAGCGGAAGCCTGGAACCGTCTCACACATGAACTCACCAGTGTCACAGGCATCCCTCGGACTGGTGAGCAGGCTAGACATCACCATGCAGACCTGAAGAGACGCAAGCAGGACCAACTGAACCAATGGATACAGGACGCCCATGGGATGCAAAATGCCCCACTACTGCATAGGTAGCCATGGACTGAAGTATGTAAAAATTGCTAGTGTAGTCGATAGTATGGATAGGTATATGTCTCAATATCACTTCATTTATTTCACAGCTGCAGATGTCCGTGCTGTGAATCAGCAAGCCTATGCAGATAGGCTGCTAAGGCTGCACCACCAGGCAGGTTAGTAATTATTCTGCATGTACTGTTATATAAAATAAGTGAGAGAGCCTGACAAAAAGTGTCGTAGCCCAATAATAAAGGTATAATAAGGCTTGAATAACCTCTCTGCATGTACTGTTATGTAAAATAAGTGAGAGAGCCTGAAAAAGAGTGTTGTAACCCATTAATAAAGGTATAATAAGTCCTGAATTATTTCTCTGCATGTATTGTTATATAAAATAAGTGAGAGAGCCTGAAAAAGAGTGTTGTAAATCATAAATGAAGGTATAATACATCTGGAATAAGATGTCTGCATGCACTGTAATAACAAATAAATGAGAGAGCCACTAGAAAAGTGTGTAATGTAATTAATAAAGGTATAACTCCTGTAGTGTGTCCGTGTCACTTTCTTCGAAATGTTGATGTACTCTTGCAGTATAGAATTAGTAGTGTTGTATTAAGCGCTGTCAACCCACACTTGGGTAGGCCCATAGAAAGAGGATGAAGGGAGTGCCAGTATCTCTTAAGCATATATACAGTCCTCAACTGTAGTTTCAAGGCTGGCATGTATAGGTAAATCTGGCACATGAGTAGCTTGTTATTGTGCTCACTGGAAATGTCAGTGTGCTGCTAGAAATGTAGGGGGCTGTTAAAATATAACTGATAATGTCACCTGAACACATCCAGATATGTAGACATATCAATATAAATAAAATATATAAATATGTACAGTAACATCTGCATCCTGGACAGTTTGTATATTAGATACAGGTCAGGTATATAAGGAACTAGCAAAACACATCTCACAAAGTAATGGACAGTGCCTAGTGTAATAATACATGTAGGGGATATATACCTGCAATAAATAGGAATGTAATGTAAACTATAAGTTCATATAAGTTGTTAATGGAGGTATCTTTTTACACCCTATTGTATGTGCATAAACAATGCAATTCCACACCTCAATGGGTATGTCTAATCTCAAAACATTTGTTGGGACATATGTCCTCTTGGTTTATAAATATCTGCATTTACTTTGATGCATGTACCCTGTTCAAACACCACAATCTTGGTGGCCTGTTGCCACCAGTCATTCCTGCATGCTGTTGGAATGTCCACTGTTGTTCTATATATGCATGTGTTATGCTTGCTGTTCAACTGTTGGAACTCTGGTGTGTTGGGTTAATGGGAATATTACTGCATGCTGTTACAACTAATTTGGAATGCTGTTGGCTGTTACCAACCCATATTGTCATTAAATTCACCTAAACACAGAACGTATGGGAAGGCCAGTCCCAGCGGACCCACCTGTCCCACCTCAGCTGGTGATGGCACCTGGCACCGGTAGGTCTGGGGGCCCAGCCCAGGACCTCCTCCTCCATTGGCCCTGTGCCACCTTTGGGTGGAAGCGCTGCAGGGGATGTGGCTCGACCCCCCCTGCAAGTGTGGCTGGAGGAGGGCCACCTATCACCCTCTGAATGGTCCGGGCTGTGGTGCGTAGGGAGATCGAGCGTTCCGTCGCTGATCCCCTACGCCAACTCGAGGCAAGAGTGGCGCGACTC
This sequence comes from Protopterus annectens, assembly GCF_019279795.1. Classification (NCBI taxonomy): domain Eukaryota; kingdom Metazoa; phylum Chordata; order Ceratodontiformes; family Protopteridae; genus Protopterus; species Protopterus annectens. The sequence continues at coordinate 503,764,725 of NC_056736.1, forward strand.
ATGGGTGAGCCTGCCCCTCCTACGCAGCCCCCAGCACAGCCACCCTCCGGGCTGTGAAGGTGCAGTGGTGACTGCCCATGGGTGGGGATCTCAGTTCCACTGTTGCCATCTGTGGGCTCATGGGCTTGCGATTTCCAAACATCCTTCCCCATCAGTGGTGTTCACCCACCCCATGTGTCATATTCCGCCCCTGTATGCATCTTGTTTGTCTTGTCTGTTTACCTCCTCAACCTACCTCCCAAAACATACCTACTTCCCCTAACCCACATTCCACTCTCATCTGAAAAAAAAAAATGGGCAATCTGCTCCTACAAAAAAATTACGCTCCATACATAGCTGCCCATTTTGCACAAATGTCCGCTGGACACAGAAACTGAAATTTAATTGGCAGTACAACATACTTTGTTGTCCTCACCCCTCTCTCAAGGGTGGAAGGTTTCAAATTTCCCTCCAAATTACTAGTATATGCATAGCTGTTTCTGTTAAAGAAATGGGCAGCTATGGACCTTCCCTACACCCGTCCTGCACATCCCAAGCTGTTTTCCCTACTGTCTTTCCCTCTTTGTGCTCCTTTTTCACCACTTTCCTATCTCCCCATTTTCTTTTCTTTCAATGAAATGAGTGCGGGGTTAGTGGGAGTAAGCACTTTTAAGCAGTAGTAAGCGGGTTTGCACGAGTGTACACATGTATGCGCTTAGCTAAGTATTGCTAAGCATCAAGCAAACACGCGCAAACCCACTTACAACTGCTTAAAAGTGCCTTAGTCACCCTGCATATGAGGGGCCTTGTTCTGCTCAGCAGCAAAATAAAACACCACTGTCAGTCTTGAACCCCGGACCTTGGACACACTAGACTGCATGAAGTACCACTAGGCCACAGTAGACATACAGCAGGCTGTTGCTGAAATATATATATCATGCATCAGAATGTGTGAATGTAAAGGAAAGATAGGAATGCCATAACACAAAACCTGTTCTGTGGAACTTTACCAGCAGCTGTTGTGGAATTGCATTACATGACTGTGATAACAGACCAGACATTCTAGCAGTAAATAATGTTACAGCAGCACTTTACAACCCCCACACAGTATCATAGCAGGACAATCCCCACCCAAATGTACGAAATACCAGTGTGTTCAAGGTACAGCAAGGATGTAGGTAGGCATACTCTGTACTGGAATTGTCCAGTTTTCATGAGCATCCTGTGATAATGTCAACAAAATAAAAAGCACAAACTGTGCAGAATTGAGTACATTAATATCCACAGTATAGCAGTTCCCAAACAGTTCATGTGCCAAATGAAAACATCTCAATAACTACATATGTATGGCAGCTAATCGTTTAAGTTTAAAAGAAACTCCATACTTCCATGTATCTTGTGTTAGCATTTCTAGGGGTGAGTACAATTCTACACTGTCAACTGTGTACTGGAAGTGGCAACATTCAGGTCTGAGTATAACATACAAATAACTGGCTACACCCCTAGCAACAGTTAGAAGAAGTATACCAACCTTGTGACTTACACAACAGTGTCTACAGCAAACAAGCAAATTTCCACTTTGGAAATCTGAAAAGGCTACGCCTACCTGACTTAGCAATTTATAGCACTGGGTTGCTATGACAGTGAGTACTGCAAGTACCACACAGCAGGCTGCATGCAATTTCCAAATGGTGGCCACCAATTGGTACAGAGGCCATCACATGCACATGTGCAGATACCTATAAAAGCAGTCTGTACTTGCTGTCCACACATGCAACCATTTCATTGCAGGTACGGAGGGAGAGAGAGAGAGAGAGAGAGAGACATGCAGAGGCAGACAACAGCTGCAGCAGAAATAAAGAAAAAGGATCCAAGGAAAATATATTGAAAGAAAAAGTAATATAATGAAAAAAAGATAACAAAAATAATATATTGAAAACAAAATAATATACTGAAAAACAAAAATTATATTGAAAAAAAAATTGAAAAAAATATATTGAAAAAATATATTGGAAAAAAATATATTGAAAAAATATATATTGAAATAAAAAATATATTGAAAAAATATATATTGAAATAAAAAAATTATTGAAAAAAAATCTTGAAAAGTAAATGATATATTGAAAAGAAAACGTATATTGAAAAACAAATATACCTTGAAAACTTAATTCAGGATATACGACAACAAATACGAACACATACAAAGGAAAGTATGTAACAGCTATGTATTTACTGGAATGTAGTAGATGTTTATGAAGAGTACTCTACATAGTTTGAATCATCCATATGTGGCAGCAGTACGTATCAATGCACAGATGCCCTGCATAACTACTGGCATGGAGAAATGAGTGTGTAGCTGTGTGCAGTGGGATGTGACTGTGACATATGTAGTTCAGCATTAAATGTCAAACATCTGATCCATGTTATCTGTGTTCTGTACAGTAGTGTGTACAATATCTGTTTGGGGTAGTAGCCCATATGGGTATGTAAACATGGATGTGACAGAGTAACAAATGCATGATAGTCATATTAACATGCAGCTTAGCATTGGCAACAGCTGTACCAGGCTAGTATGCTAATTCAGCATTAGCAGCTATATATTCACCCTCTAATATTACTGTGTGCGCACATGTGACACCTGTTCATGTTGCAGCAATGCCCAACAGGTCAGCCTACAGGTACATGGACTTACAATAGTGTGGTCCTTGTGTGTGTATGGCACACACATATGGAGAGATCTGTCCGTGTCAGATATATTAGCATCTGTACATGTGCATTGAGCAAGGGACATACTGCAACTGTTTGTGAAAGGTGGATATATATATATGTTATTGAAGGTTGTTATGTGCATATTTCTATGTAGGTTGTACTGTGTGGCAGACAAGACAGCATACAATGCTGGTATATGACATGTAGTGGTTAAACGCTGTGGGTATGATTCGCCAGGTTTGCAGTGTTGTAGCCAGTGAGGCCTGCTAAAGCTACATGGGCTGAGAACACCTTCAATGCATTCCGCACAACACTGACAATATTATGACATAACTGTATACCTTACAACCTTCCCATACTTGATATTCCCACCATGAAAGGTGGACTATATATGTGCCTATATGTATATCTATATGTACACCAATGGATGTTTATATGTATGTGTGTATATATATATATATATATATATATATATATATATATATATATATATATATATATATATATATATATATATATATATATATATATATATATATATATATAAAGAGAGAGAGAGAGAGAGAGACAGGGTCATAATTACTGCAACAGATGCCTGGTGACAAAGCCATGGACTCAAGATCAATGTTGACACTGCACTGGCATCCCTCCTTGCAAAGACTCAGTACCCATGAACTACCACATAGATGGTAGTGTACTTAACACCAAAGGTGTGATAAGAGACCATGGGACACAGGTGGACAGTAGTCTCCCCTTCGATAGTCACAGTGCCACACTAGTTATGTAATCCATCTACGTGGCACACGTCATCACAAAAGGTGTGTCATCCAGGGAAATATAGGTCAGTGTTCCCCTCTACTCCACACACATAAAACCCAGTATAGAGTACAATGCCCCATGTGGTATGTACCTCACATGACATCTACAGCAACTGGAAAGGACACAGACATACCTCACAAAGAGTAATACCGGCCTCAAACAGATGCTCTATGCAGACCATCCCACAAACCCACATTAGACTGTGTCGCATACCGCCTACCCAGAGGTGACCTCTGCCTAACATACTAAGCTATGTCAAACCCAGATCTGTTGGACATGCTCCACATAAACAGATCACAATCTCTACGAGCTACATGCTCTAGGGACCCAAACCCTTTGACCACAATAAACAGCACATGCTGGAGGGATAGATTCCTATCTCAGAGACATCCCATACTCTGGAACAAACCAACTATCCATAGCAAACAAAGCTCCTAATTAGCAGTCGTCATGAATAATCCTGAAGATTGTATGGGAGATAGTGAATACACCCAGGGAATCACCTCTGTGTCTCTGCTTGACAGGGCCACGTGAAATGTAATTACCTGTGTGTCAAAGGCCAGGGTAGTGTATGGCTAGAGTTCTATAGGCCCTAGGGCCAATAGCCTCTTACCTACCTATGAAGTGATACACACCCACATGTACTTGTTGCAATAATTGCTATGTGAGGTTGACTGAGTGTGATGGTGAATGTGTTGGTGAATGTGTCAGAGTTCGGTATATGTGTTATACCTTAGTGGGAAACTGTTTCTGTCATGGTATTATGTGTCCTAGCTGTGATCCCAGCAAAAGATGTGTATGCAATTGCTAGGCAGAAAAAGCAGTATGCCATACGGTCTGACGTAGTCCCTTGTTGTCGACTGGGGTATCCCATGGTAGGCTAAAGCAGTACATGTATGCTTATTGAGTGTTACTGCTGGTGAATCCAACTCCTGTATGAACTGTAGTACTACCTGAAGCTGTATGCCTAAACAGCACAGTATGGTGTATTTCCACATTTATTGGAACCACTGTTATGTGTGTTCCCTGTAGTCCTCACAGATTACATACCTCAGGCATAAGGTCTTGTAACTACTGACACGCAGTACATTAAGGTACACAGGTAAAGGTCACCTGGGTTGCCATACCTTTGTGTCTTGTATGTATGTCTGATGTGTGTGTGGGTATGCCTGTACCATGGCCTCGGTCATATGTGTGTTACAGGATATAACTGCATATCTAGCAACATGTATAGTCTAGTACAGCAGTATGCCACCTATATTAACGAATGTGCACATATGTTAGGCAGGGTCTGCCATCAACGACTAGTGTGGTATACTGGTAATACTGTCAGTGGACTTTACAATCATTGCAATGGATTACATATTTCATGATGCATTAGCATGATATATACCTCCTGTGGCTAGGTGGTGCATTGTGTCGCATACAGTGTGCCATGTACTGTTGTATAGTCTTACATACTGTTTTAACTTTGTTGTTGTGCAAAACATGGTTTGATATATAGAGTGTGCCAGGCACTGTCAGGCATCTGTGGGTTGAGAACTGATGTGTGGTATTGAAGGTGTGTATCTTCTGACAGCCAATAGGTTGCTGTATATGGCAGTTAATTGATATCTGTACTTTAGAATGTTACGTGTGCCACATGACTTGCTCACACATATTGTTTCATTGTCTTCCAGGGTAATGTCCCACCATCGTAATCCCACATATAGCACGGCTGAGGAAGAACAGATCACAGCGAGCCTGGTGCAGCACTATGCCCTGCTGTTCTCCAGAACCAGCCAGGACCAGCATGAGCGGACTGCGCTGTGGCAAGATCTTGTCTGTAGGGTAAATGACATAGGCATGCATAACTGGACATATGAGCAGGTACGCCATCACTGCAGTGATTTAATTAGACATGTCCGGCAGCATGCGCCTGATATCTACAGACAACAGCTTGCCACAGGTGGGGGAATAGCCATCCATCCCCCCCTCACCAGAGTGGAAGAGCTGCTCCTGAGCCAGGTGGCTCCTGGCCAACAACAACCACAACAAGTAACATGTATCATCATGGAGGCCGGAGCCACCCAGCAAGTTGACATGGAGCGTGCAGGTAACATGGCATAGCTGTAGAGTACTGTTACCTTATTGGTAGACCATGCTTATGTGAGATGTATACTGTGTAGTTAGATGATGTGGTGCCTAGTGTTGTGCAATACTAATAATTAGGAATTTAATCTGTAGGCCTGTGACTGTCAACTGTTGTACTACTGTAAGATTGCAAACACACAGTAGCGATGCCGCAGTTGTTGCCACTGACAAAGTGTCTCATATCCTTGTAGGTCCCTCTGTTGTGACAGCAAGGCAGCAGACCCATGCTGGTGAGTGTGATCTACCTTTAATTTTGCTAATTAAATGTGCATGTCATAGGTGAGGTGTAGGCCATGTACACGTAACACACCTACGCATAATGCATGCTGTGCATGTTTGCTGTGAGACTATGCACATCCTAGTAACATGGGTAGCTGTCTAAAACACATACAATACACAGAGCATCCCACACAATTGTGGCAACACTGTAGTGGATATTGGATAGGCAGAGTCGATACACATGCACACAACATACACAGCTTTGTCATACGCAGTACACGTTAACATGCTACATATGGCATATTCAGACACCCACTGTAAAGTCACACTACAGTATCCTAAACCTCATCCACACAGCACACATAATATACCTGAGGGGTAGATGCCTCACATGTGGCTGTTCGACACTCTTCAACACATAGCACATTCATGTTAGGCAATGCCCCTATTGGGCACCTTACAAAACCATGTATCAACTGGCCGTGAAATGGTGAATGTAGCCATGGTACTGTAGTTCAGGTACAACATGCTATGTGCCGGTCTGGCACACATTATTAGCCTTGACTGACCACATGATGTTGCATGATGATGGCTCATGGTACTACACCCCATCCAGTTACAGTGGCCACAGTACTACACATATCATGAATTGCTATGCACCTCAATGTTGTGTGTGTGCAGACATATGCACCTATACACAATATGCAAAGCAATCACCATTTGTAGAAAGTGACACACATATGTCTTGTAATGCTATAGAGTGTATAGGTCACATGACACACATTGTGTATGTGTGATGTTTCATGTTGCAGTTGTGTGGTAGCATGCCATGTAATGGCTGGCACTGGCATATCCACAATATGTTCTACACTCACCATAACCACTGTACAATGGCTATGTTGAGCAATGGTATTCCATCAGGTATACATGCACCAATCATCCTGTGTGTATACATAGCATGCATGTGCTAAACCTGTGTCCACAATTATCTGCTAAAGACACAGATGCTCAAATCAGAAATGGATATCTATGTGACACACTGATACACATCCAGCCATGGTATGTATACCTGTGACTGATGGTGCACAGGACATTGCAGGGCTTTTAATACCTGCACAGCAATATTGTGTCCATGTGCACATTGCGTTCCAGGGTGAGGCCATTCATTGAACAAAACACACATGCATCAAAGCCATGTATACTGTTATTAGCAAGGGCTGTCTACACTCACACTGCATGCTGTTGAGCAACACACGTTATGCATGCTGTCATGTTTGATATACATGTTTGGCTTGTAATACTGTACCCCAACATCACATACTATTGAGTATGTTCGGGATTGCTGGTGGTGTGTGTGTGTGTGTGTGTGTGTGTGTGTGTGTGTGTGTGTGTGTGTGTGTGTGTGTGTGTGTGTGTGTGTGTGTGTGTGTTTTAGTGAGGAGCGTATTTGTGTACATGTGTGCATGTGTGCATGTGTTCATGTGTTCATGTGTTCATGTGTTCATGTATGCATGTGTGCATGTGTGCATGTGTGCATGTGTTCATGTGTGCATGTGTTCATGTGTGCATGTGTGCATGTGTGCATGTGTTCATGTGTGCATGTGTGCATGTGTTCATGTGTGCATGTGTTCATGTGTTCAGGTGTGCATGTGTGCATGTGTGCCGACATCATGTACAGGTCATAAAGTGTGTTTCCTGTCTTCCTCTCACAGGTGCTGATTTTGGGCTGGTTCAATGCAGCAGGGAAACTGATGTCACTGAGCATAATAGTGATAATGATGATAGGTGTGTTGAGGCACAGGCATGTTTGCCAGGGTCTGTCGTTGGGCCACCAATTGACAGTACACAAGTGCCCACCCCATCCATGTACACAGTCATACTGCCAATACATCCATCACCAATGCTCTTAGCAGAGGGACAGCATGCAGTCAGTATTGGCCAGGACAGTGTGGTATCCATGGCACATGCATCCCGACACAGCAGCCATACCCAGATGTCTGAAAGGGTACCACATAGGCAGATGTCCAGGGGTTCTTGTCGGAGCACTGCTGCTCATCATGCCACTGACAGACGTGCCACAGGTCTTACAACCTCACACATGTTCCAGGCTGTCATGGAGGCACAGGCACGTATGGAACGGTACACCAGACAGGGACTAAGGGCACAGAGGGCACATAACACCGCTGTAATAGACAGTATCTATGACCTAGCTGGTGCCATCCATAAATACACTGAGGTTACTGATAGATGTTGGGGAGAGACATTAGATGTCCTCCGCAATGTCATGTCCATGTGTCATGACAGTGCGGGATGGTTGAGTCATCGACGTGGATGTATGCCAGCAACATCAGCAGCTGGTAGTCACTGCGGACGTCCCTCAAGCCACAGCCGCTACCGTAGTGCCAGTACCAGCCCCAGCAATGTTGGGGGTGGGCTGTCCATAGAACATCCTAGAAGACCACATGCATGTGGCTCTGGACAGTCCCAGCAGGAACCTGGGTCCAGTGTACATCCATCTACCTCTGGGGATAGTACCCAGTCTGGCTTAGTACCTGATAGTGTCAGTAGCACCCCTGCCAGGCACAGGTACCATATCTGTGGCCAGAGACGGTGATCTGTAAAGCCTCGCAGGTACAGTATGTGGCTGTCCCACAAATACCTGTATGTGGCAGCCACATGGTGGAACTGTGTGGAAGCAGACACACATACACACACACACACACACACACACACACACACACACACACACACACACACACACACACACACACACATAATCCAGACACCTAGGGCTAACACATACCCACACACATTACATCAACATTGGCCCATACCAGTATTCTTGCCCTTCTCACACACACACACACACACACACACACACACACACACACACACACACACACACACACACATGTCGATTGGATGGCTCACTGTAGGCCTCTGGCAAACCAACAACACACCCTGTGCATATGATGAAACCTGTGCCACCTCCTGTCATCTGTAACATCGATGCAGGAACAGGCTACCATGGTGCTGATGCACAGGGTGTCTTTATAGCAGTATAGCAATGTTAGCATGTTGTCAGCAGTAGAGTGTAATGATATGCTTGAAGGTGTAGCTGAGCAGGCATGATGCATTAAAGCTATGATTGTCATTGTAGTGTTGTTTACACCAGTGTTAGTTCCAATTGCATACTGTCCTCCCATGTGCCACTTGGCTGATGTGTGCAGTATTGGCAGCATGTGTTAGAGAGTGGACAGCATGTGTGGGATGTGTGTAGCACATATTTGCAGGTGTACAGTTGTGAAAATGGTGGAGGTGCACTGTATGCATGTACGTGCATAGTGGACACATGGGCAGGGTGACATGCTCTGTATTACACAGTAACACTCCATAGTTTCTATTGGTGGCCAGTATGCATTGTACTACACACATTTTGGAACCTGACTGCACATGTGTGTATGACATGGTTTGACACTGTGCTGTGGGTGATACTGGTACTATCTGTCATTGTTTTGCATTCTGGTAGTATACATGGCTTCAACAGCCTGGCCATAACCAATCATTAGATGATGTCTTGACAACTGACACACAGCAACATTTGGATCCTTCAGGTACTATACTATGCCAGTAACCAGTGGTATTCAGCTGCACCCATTACTAAGACCACTCCTGTTTGGCATATGGCTCTCTTAGGTACAAGCAATCACAGTAGGGATATGTCTGTCCACGTGTGCTAATGCATACTGTGGCCTATACTGCATTCTCCAGGTGACACACACATCCTCCACAAGGGTATCATACAGACAGATACCTGTTGTCAAACCCATGCTGTAAAGCTATAGGCCAAACTAAGCATAGTCATCCACCTTTACGGAACATAGTATCCCACAGTACCACATAGGTAGTAGCCACCGACATGATGAACAGGTACCGATGTGTACATGCAACCTAGTGTTACATCATCTCTCCTTTGATAATCACATTCCCTAAGGTATTTTGAAATCCCTTGGTGGATCACATAAGCAATAAGTGGTCTGCATGCATGTCCACAAAGGTTGTTGTACACCTATAATGCATAGTCATCACTGACGGACTCTGCTGCATTTGAACAGGGCTGACATATACCTCAGCCATAAACCCTCACTCACACAATTCAATAGAAACCGTAATGAGTGTGTGTGACACGGATGACCTAGACCAAGCATCACTGCAGTTGCTGGCCTTGTCACAAGCATGCAGATGTGACCTAAAGTCTGGGAAGCAGCAGCACAGTTTGGCAAAGATGACAGATGTGTACTTGGATAAAGCAGGGTTGCCACACATGCAATAATTGAGGTAACATGTACGTATATGTATTTGCCTCACAGCTACCTCACATGTGCAATGCCTACAGATATGTCATATGGTAGTAAAAGCAAAACCCCAACACATTGACGAACACTGTCACACACACTCAACAATTGCAGGATTCAAACCCCTACCTAACTACTTCATGATACTAGAAAAGTACGCATCAACACGTCGTGCTATACACATTACTGGGAAGTCTCTTTTCCACAGGTATATTTGTAGGATGGTGACATCATCAGACTTGACAATGATTAGTATACCACTTTTAAGGTGGTTTACTACTCTCCTAAAAGGTTACGCCTTCCTAAGGAGACCACACACAAACACAGTTGTCAATTGCAGGATTCAAACCTCTACCTAACTACTTCATGATACCTGAAGAGTATGCATTAACACGACGCACTATATACATTATGGGGAGTTCTCTTTTCCACAGGTATATTTGTAGGATGGTGACATCATCAGACTTGACAAAGATTGGTTTACCACTTTTAAGGTGTTTTACTACTCTCCTAAAAGGTTGCTCCTTCCCAAGGAAACCACACACAAACACACGCACACAGTTGTCAAGTGCAGGATTCCAACCCCTACCTAACTACTTCATGATACTAGAGGAGTATGCAGTAACACGACACGCTAATAACATTACTGGGAGTTTGCTTTTCCACAGGTATATTTGTAGGATGGTGACATCATCAGACTTGACAAAAATTAGTTTACCACTTTTAAGGTGTTTTACTACTCTCCTAAAAGGTTGCTCCTTCCCAAGGAGACCACACACACGCACACAGTTGTCAAGTGCAGGATTTAAACCCCTACCTAACTACTTCATTATACTAGAGGAGTACTCATTAACACGGTGCTCTATACTCGTTACTTGGAGTTCTCTTTTCCATAGGTATATTTGTAGGATGGTGACATCATCAGACTTGACAAAGATTGGTTTACCACTTTTAAGGTGTTTTATTACTCTCCTAAAAGGTTGCTCCTTCCCAAGGAGACCACACACACACTTGTCAAGTGCAGGCTTCAAACCACTACCTAACTACTTTATGATACTACAGAAGTACGCATTTACATGCCGCGCTATACACATTACTGTGCATTATTCTTTCCACAGGTATATTTGTAGGCTGTTGACATCATCAGACTATACAAAGTGGGTTACATTAGGTGACATTAGGTGGGCTACATTGAAGGAATGTCTAAACACTTTGGCCATGTGATCATCAAAGGGGAGTTTACTATCTACCTGTGTCCCCAGGGCCATAATGACTTTCTCCATACATACTGGATTACCACCTATGTGGTAATTTGTGTGCACTTTGTTGTACCCAAAGGGGTTGACTATGCATTTTTTGGCATTCAGCTTGAGGGCATTGTTTTGATACCAGGTATCTGTCTCTGTAAGACACTTCTGGAGGATGTCTGTGTTAGCCGTACAGTCGATTATGGACCACAGTTACCATTCATCTGCAAACCTGTTCAACCATACACCTCCCATGCTTGCCTGTACCTCTGAGCAGTATCTACTGAACAGGTGGGGTCCCAGGACTAAGACCTGTGGGATGCCATTTGTGACTGGCTTAGAGTTGGACATGGCACCCGCAACTCTGAACATGTGTGTTTGATCTGTGAGCCACTTGGCCACCCATCCTGTGACATAGCTGTTAATGGTCAAGCTGGTATGCTTGTCCATGATGACAGAGTGGGGAATGGTGTAGAAAGTCCTTCGTGAGGTCCAGGTGGGCTGTGTGGACTACTTTCACCTCCATCTATGTCCTTGGTAACTGTTTGAAATAAATCAACTGGGTTTAGGAGCCAGGATCTGACTTTAACAAGGTGAAGTTGTGGAGAGTCCAGTGTCTGGAGGTCTCCAATGTCTCAGTTTATGGGTTCCATGACAATTTGCTCAATAGCTCTGTAGACCAGGCTGAGTAGACATATTGGGCAATGGTGTCCATGTTCTGTTGTGGCACCCCCTTTCTGGAGCTGGATGACTGTTTGTGTATGCCATTCTTTGGGTACATAGCCTGTGGTACGCTTGTGTCTGGACAGTGAATGTAGGTGAGGGTCTAGTTCCTCATGGGCCTAGTGTAAGACGCAGCCTGGGACACCATCCAGTCACATCGATGCTGTGTTCTTAGCTTTGGTGAGGGCTGTCTTTACCTGCATGTCCATGACGTCTGGGGCTCGGCATCCTTTTGTGATGGACACAGGCCCTTTTGGGGGTGATGGGGGGGAGTTTAAACTGAACTTGTCCCCCTGGATGTGGGCAATGAAAGTTGGTTTGGTGTATTTCTTTCCATTTTTCAGTAGCTGACAGCATATTTGGAAGTTGACACCTACATGTCTGGTATAGCTACCGAAGGCTTTGTGGTTGTTATTCTTACATTCCTTAGCTATTTTTCTTTAAAAACTATCTTTGGATTATTTTATGAGTGATCATTGTTTCTTTCTGATAATGATCGGTGATGCCTTTCCTTTAGTGTAGTTGGCTCTATCATGTGTTCATTTCCTCCTTCTGTTGTCTAGCTTATTTATGGGCAACAACCACCTGATTGTTGTCCTATTTTTGGAGGAGTGCATCTTGGTTTTATTTGTGATGTCTCATTCCATGTATCCCTGTAGATGCTGTGTAAAAAGAAACAAAACCACAAACAAGATAAACAAAATAAGAGGAAAACCGCTAGACCAAAGTCCACGAGTCAACTAGAACATTTACTGTAAGCACCTTCATGCACTTCTCATGGGTGCACTTCTTCAGACAAGGGTTAGGGTTTTTAAACAGAGGAACAAGAACTATTATGGCAATTGAAAACAAATGCTTACGTCTACCCCGGAATCAATGTTGCTTCCTCTATCAAATGTTTGCTTAAGTTGAAAGCCTTGAAACGCTAGCATTTTTGATGTTTAACAGACAATGTCCATTAATTTTAAATCGAGAATACTCAGGGTTTTATTTGTTTATAGTGCTGTAAGGTAGTTTTTAATAGAAGCTGTTGTAATGGTAAGATGTTTCTGACAGAAACTGTCGAAATGGCAAGGTGGCTTCATTTTTAATTGCATTATATTAATTGTATAATTGTATTATTGGTTTAATTATATAATGTGCTTACATGGTATGTTGATTTGTCTGAAGAAGTGCACCCATGAGAAGTGCATGAAAGCGCTTATAATAAATTTTCTAGTTGACTCGTGGACTTTGGTCTAGCGGTTTTCCTCTTATTTTGTTTATCCCTGTAGATGCTCATAGGATGCACTTGTAAATGATTCTGCAGATTGTATACCATTATCCTATAGCAAGAGGTCTTTGGAATGTTCCACTTTGATCTTGGGAAGTGTGCAGTTTGCTTTTGCAAATGTCTTCACAGTGGTTTCATTGACTGGGTGGGGGGGGGATGTGGATGTCCAGTGTGATTACTTCATGATCTGATATTACCACCAAGGGGTTTATCTCTGTAGTGGAACACTGGTACCCCATGTTGGTGATGATCATGTCCAGTATCTCCACCAAAAGTAAGCAGCCAAGCAGGCAAAGGAAAATAAAACCGCCAACACACAATTAGGACTGTATTACTCCAAAATGAGCACGAAAGTAGTAGTATTATCAAAAAAAGATTTTTTATTTAACATCCACCCACTAACGCTTTTTAAAACAAAAAAACAAAACAAAAAGAAAAAAACCAACCCCATACCATTATATGCAAATTTTTTAAATAATACAAATAATATAAAAATAAAAATTACATACACTATATATAAATATATAAAAATCATACAGGCATAGTTGATCATGTCCAGTATGTTGTCACCTCTAGTGGGTGTGGTGACCAGCTGTTCCAGGGTGTTAGGGTTTTTAAACTCTAGGAAACATTGGGCGAAGGATGTTGTACACGAGTAATTCCACCGCTCACTGTTTGGGTAGTTGTAATCTCCTCATATAATGGTGTTTGATAGAACCTTTATATTTTCCACTGTTCTCTGGAATACTGAGTGAGGTTCCTGAGACAAGGTATGTGATCTGTAGCAGGCTACAATCTGATGGTTAGCTTTGGCCAATGTTAGTTGCACTTGCATGGTCTCCAAGGCCTCATGCTGTGCCACTAACCTGAAGGTGTGGGTATCCATAAGGTAAATGGGTACACCCCTTTCTTTTGTATTTCACTCGTGGTTTTGGGTCCAAAGGTCGGAGGGATTGTGAGTGTTTTATGTGGAGCATATCCAGCAGCTCTGTGTTTGACACAGCTTTGTATGTTAGGCAGTGAACACTTCTGAGTAGGCGATATGCAAGGGAGTACAGATGGAGCATTTTGAGGTGGGGTGTATATGGCATGTATTGCGGGCCGCTAATGCTCTTTGTGAAGTATTGCTGCTGGCGTTCCAGTTGTTGTAGTTGTCTTGTGAGGTACATAGCAACAGTGGTGTTGTACTCTATTATAGTTCTAGTGAGTGATGAGTAGAGGGGAACATTGTCCTCTTCTATTCTGCATGAGACACATTTTGTGATGAGGTGTGCCACATAGGAGGGTTTCCTGACTACTATGGGAATGTAATTATCACAGTTGTATCCACTGTCCACCTGTGACCCAAGGTCTCTTGTCACACTTTCAGTGTGAAGTATACTACCACCTATGTTGTAGTTCTTGGCTACAGAGTTTTTAACAAAGGGGATGACACTGCACCTTTTGGCATTGAGCTAGAGCCCACGGCTTTGACAACAGCCATCTGTCTCAGTGAGGCCCTTTTGTAGGATGTCCACATCTTTCGTGTTTACAATTATGGCTCCTAGTTTGCAGTCCTCTGGAAACTTCAGCAGCTACAGACCTGCCATGTTAATGTTTACTTCAGGGAAGTAGATACTACACAGTCTGGGAAGTTATCTTGTCCCATGGCTGCTGTGATACTGGCTTTGGAGAGTGTTTTTTACCTGTGCAGCCATGATGACAGCAACTTTACAGTCTTCCATTATAGGGATATGCTCTTTCATGGGTGATGGGGGGGAGGGGGATAAAGTTAACAGTGATCCTATCTGCCAGGATGTTGGCAATATCAGTTGGCTCTGTACATTTAGTGCCATTGAGCTGTAACTTAGAACAGATCTGAGTGTAACCATGACATGAACCTGTCTGTTGGGCAGAGATCTCCTGAGTAGACAGTATGCAACAGAGTACAGATTGGGTTACATTCAGTCTTGTTGCATGGGGCAACTATTTGAGGCCAGTAATCCTCTTGTTAAGGTACTTCATTGGTCTTTCTAGCTGCTGAACATGCCTAGTCGGATTCATCGCAAGTGTGTTGTGGTACTCTCTGACAGGTCTGATGACTGCTGAGTAGTGGGAACCTCCTTTGACCTACATGCACAGACCTTGGTAGTTTGTGTGAACACATAGCATGATTGTCCGACCACTTTGTGAATGTGTTTCTGGAAGTAGAGATGACTATCCACATTTGTCCATAGATCCCTTATTATCACATCCGTATTTAGCCTAAGTGTGTGAGCCTGCCCAGTATGACCTTTCAGTATGTTGCTGCCTGACATTTGCTTCATTTCTTTAAGTGTGTGAGCATGCCCAGTATGACCTTTCAGTGTGATGCTGAATGAAATCCACTACATTTGTTGGAGTGTGTGAGCACGACCGGTATAGACATTTATACTATATGTGTATGGAAAATCAAGTTGTATGTTTACAGCAGGGCTCAACTTTGTGTCATAGATCAACAGGGATCATGCTGTGCCTGCAGGGCTTCCATGCAACACTTTGCATAGACTTGTCAACATTTCTACATACGGGGGGGGGGGGCAGCTATTCTTTGTACATTTCTACCAGGGGACACACCTGATTGTTACTGTAGGTGTACATAGGATGTGGGTTTTACCTGACACTTATACACATTTGCTATGCCTGCACTGCTATGTACAGGACACCATTTCAGTCTGTACTGTTGCCTATCGTAGTGGCTTGAGGCATACTACTGTAATACAGATCTTAGCGTCCAATGTCACGTATATTAGTTTGTGACTTCATAGCCTACACAACCCACATCACACCGCCTAGCCTGATGTTCTCTGTCTGCATAGGCGTGTGGGGGAGGTTACCCATTTGCCTCTTTAGGGGCACGATACAGCATTTCTTTGTCTTTGCATTAGTGTATAATTGTCCTGCTGTGTTTGTACCACTGAAATGCTATCATGGCTTAGTGGTTCAGTACTGTGAATATAGTGTACAGTATCCTGGGTTCAAGCCCTGTCATTGCTTTTTATTTTTATGCTGGGCAGACTAGACTGCTTAAGAAACAGTAAAGCAGATATGAGCATGTTTAACTGACTTTGCTCAACTTTGCCCAACCTTGCCCAACATTGCTCAATGTTGCCCGACGTTGCACTAGTTGGTCCGAGCAATTTTGTTTACATATACTAGATATTGATAAAAGCTGCTTAGCACTGCTTTATATTGCTTAAAACATGGCAATTATGCCTCAGGTGGTGCTGCAGGGCTGCCTATGTCGGATGCACATACTACACTCCCTATACATGTTTGGAAACAGGTAGTGTCAAGTTAGGCATCCCTTTTATTTTATGTGCGAGTCAGAGGGAGGTTTCATTTCCAGGGTTCCTACTGAGCCAGTGTATGTGCTATGCGTTGCCTCTTTGCCAAGGCCAAGGCATACTGGGCACGCCTCCTTCTGCCTACTGGGGCAGGCTCAGGTTGTTCCTCCTTCAAGTCATGCTGTGCCTATGCAGGCCTTGGCAATAGTGGGGGGCTGTTTGGCCCTGCCCCATGCTGTTCCTGCTGCAGCTGTTTTCGCAGGATCATATTGTGTAGCATTGCACATACCATGACAATTTGGGTACATGTAGTTGGTGAGTACTGCAAGGCTCCACCAGATGTGTCCAGGCATCAGAACCATGACTTGAGCATCCCAAACACATGCTCAATTACATTTCGTGTTTGTGCGTGTGCCTCATTATGGAGTTCTTGTTCAGGTGTGTGTGCATTTCTGATGGGTGTCATCAGCCACGGCTCCAGTGAGTATCCAGCATCCCCCACTAGGTGACTGTCAGGGATGTCCCCATTCGCAAATGTCTGATACAGCTGCAACAGATGCCACATATGGGAATTGTGGCAGCTTCCAGGGCAGCCAGCACACACATTCAGTATTATGCCCTGGGCATCACACATGACCTGTTAGTTGATGGAGTGGAAGCCCTTGTGGTTGATGTAGGCCCTACCCCGCTCACCGGCTGGTGCTTTGATGTTTATGTGCATGCAGTCAATTGCACCCACTACCTCAGGGTATTCCACTATTTGATGGAAGAGATGCATATTGCTGGCCAATACCTCATGGGAATTGGGGAAATATACATGATCACCGACATGTGCTGACATGGCATTCAGGAACTGGTGCAGCACCCTGGATGCTGATGCCTGTGAAATCCCCATCATATCACCAGTTGGTCTCTGGAAGGTACCTGTTGCTAGTATTCTTAGGCCAACACATACCTTGGTTTCCACTGGGATGGGTTCCCCTCTGTTGGTTCTGTGTGTGAGGCGTGGCCTGCACAGCTCAACAATTTGCTGCAGGAGCTCTCTGTCCACTCTATAGCGCTCCACTATCTTCAGCTCATGTAGCCCCTGGTTGTTTACCCTGGGTCTGTGCACTCTTCTCCGTCTCCTCACTGTGGGTTGTTCAGCAACATTCACAATGGCACCACCCTCAGCATCTTGCACATGTCACCTTATAATAGCAATGGCAGCCCGTAACATTTTTTTTGTCTCAGTTAAGCTTTTTAAGTTTTCACTTCTCTTGTGTTGCAGTGTTTCTGAGAAAAACATGGGGGAATGTTGTTTGCAGAGTTTTAAGTGCTGGGCTGGGCTGGGCTAGTGTACTGCCTGTGTAATTGGCTGATTCTGATTGATTTCACCTGGCAGCTCTGCTAGTTCTCCTTGGTTAACTTCCTACTACCTCTTTTCCTTCCTTTTCCCATTTCTGTTTCCACAGGGTGCAGCGCCGCACAAACAAGCGCAAACACGCACACACACGCGCACACAGGCTTACACAAGCTTACACAGGCTTAGGCGGGTGCACATTCATGCATACAGGCTTAGATGGCCTGACACAGGCTTACACGGACACACATACGCGCACACAGGCTTAGACGGGTTTACAGGTGTGCACACATGCGCACACAGTGTAAGAAGCTTTGCAAGAAACTTTAGTGATAGCCATGGCGCACACCTTCAGTTTCTCGGTTTCAGTTTAGACAACTGTAGACACACCTCTTCCAGTTCTGAGTAACTCACAGCAAACACACACCACTCTGCTCCAATAAGCTTACAGTCTTTTTGATACATACCCCCTCATGATGTCACCTATCTTCTACTATGTTACTCCCCTAATCCTACTCTTACACTCTAGGGACATGGTTCACATGGCAGGGAAATTTGGGATTCACTATCCTTATACTCATTTGCATAGGATTGCCTACTAATGCTTGGTTACATCTCTCAGACTGAGCTCCCCCCCTTAGCAACCACTACTCAGTAGCCATGTTGTCTTCAGCCTGCCATTCACCTGCATGGCAGATGAATATTTTGAATAAAATCCCAATTTGTGGCTTTTATTTTTTGTTTTTCTGGTTTTTAGAGCGCCGCACGTTTGCGCGGCGCTGCGCTACGCTTAAACATTGGAGAGCGAGGAAAAAAAATGTTTTGTTTATTATTTTGCAATGGATAAAAATGCCAATGGCCATATATTTGGCCATTGGCATGCTTCCTCAACTGGATGCATCCTTTATTTGGAGCTGTCATAGCTCCGTTTTGCTATTTGCAGAATGGTACTCGGTTGCCAACTGAGTACATTTCTGTAAATAACACTACTCTTACTCGGACAGGTTAGTGTTTCCTGGATCGCAAATTTACCTCATTTGCATAGCTTTCAGCAGCAAATGAGGTAATTTGCATAAACTAACACTGTCCATGCAAGAGTCGTTTTAGGAGCTCTCTTGCACACCCCTGCCAGCTGTTCCTGGATCGCTCGGCAGACATGTTGGCTGGCTGGAGTCTTATTCTACTCATAGACTCCATGCAAGCCTTCATGAATCCGGCCCCCAGTATAAACAGTATACATGTATTTATAGAGTACATGATATTGTAAACAATGTGTATAAATTTGCAGAGTACATGAACATTTAAGTAGTCTCTATATATTTTCAAGCATAACTGAATTTAAATAGCATTGTATATCTTATTTATAAGGTGAACTTATAAGTCCAAGTCAGGCTAGTGTAGATTATTTTCCATTTGCTATTGTAGCAGGGAGAGAAAACATAACATACAGAGTCACCTATCTCCCTCTCTCTCTCCCGCTCTCTCTCTCTCTATATATATATATATATATATATATATATATATATATGTGTGTGTGTGTGTGTGTGTAAAAGACATGGAAAGAATGTAAATCTCCAGACACTGGACCCAACCCAGTTTGGTTTTGTCATGGGCAGGTCATGCCTACTCACCCTTCTGGACCACTTTGAGAAGGTCAGCAAAATAATGGATGAGGACAAAATGGTTTAGTCCACCTAACTTGACCTGGCCAAGGCATTTGATGCAATAGCCAACTTGGGTATTGTTGAGAAATTCAAGTGGTTAGTTACAAACCCATATGTCACCCAGTGGATAGCCAAATGGCTCACAAACAGGACCCAGGAAGTAAGAATTGACGAGCTGACCTCCACAAAGAGGCCAGTCACAAGTGGGGTCTCTCAGGTATTGGTCCTTGGACTGCTCCTTTTTGGCATTTATTTCTCTGAAGTTAAGGCCAATGTCAGTGGTCTCTGGCTGACTGAATTTGAAGATAATTGCAAATTAGGAGCTGTCATTGAATGCCACACTGACACAAATGTTCTCCAGGAAAGACTGACACAGACAAACAACTGGTGTCAGAGCTATGTACTAAAATGAAATGCCAAAAAATGCATAATAGTATCTTTCGAGAAGCCATCTACCTCTGGTAACTATCATATTAACAACACACTCCTTAGAGTTGACCCAGAAGTCAGGGATTCAGGGACACATATAGACAGTAATCTAGCCTTTGTCTATAGTAGTGAGGAAATCATTCTACATTGCACAACTTATAAACAAATGAATGGCATTTAAGTCCAAGAAAGCCATTGTTTCAATGCATTCGGCATTCATCAGGCCTATCATTGAGTACAGTGCCTCCTTTGGTATGTACCTAACCATGCATATCCAACAACTGGAATGTCCACAGAGGTCCCTCAGTAAAAGAATACGGGGCATAAGTAAAATGTGCTATGCAGGCTGCCTCAAGGCCCTATTCCTATATGTTGTATCCTACTGGCTTTTGAAGGGAGATCTATCCCTGACATACAGGGCATTGTCAGACCCCACTCTGATGGACGTCCTACATATCCACAGAACAAACAGCACCAGAATTACCCACAGAACAAACAGCATCATAATTACTGATTCTAAAGACTTAAACCCTGTCTGTGATATAAATAGGACCGGCTGGAGAGGCATGTATGTATCTCAGAGACTACTTTGTCCCCGGAACAGGCTCCCGTCCATGTGAGACAGAGTTCTTCGTTAAACCAATTCACGTGCAACTTGGACAATTGAATGGGGAACAGGAAATTCATCCCTGTTTCGTACCTATGTCTCTAATTGACACAGTCAGCCTGTAAATGGTTCATCTCACAGACACAAGCTTGTAAATGTTTCATTTCTCAAGACCCTGCTTATACTTATCAAGGGTACCAAAACTTGTCAGAGATTTGGGATGCATGGCTAAACTTAAAAAGGCCCTTGTGGTCATTAGCCTAGTAAATACTTATGAACCCATGAACAATATAAACAATTACCATTGTCTTAGAAATAATTAATCAGACCAGTTTTTAAATCAAGATAAAATTCTATTAGCTGAAATGCATATAGATCAATATTTTAATCAAATGTGAATGATAAGATTTTTGTTTCTATATACATTAGTAGGTTGAAAATACCTACCTCTCAAATAGTAAATGATGATCAAACAGGCAGCACATGATAATATAGAAAGAATTTTACAATAATTGACTATGCTAAGAACAGAAAGGCAGAAACGAATGTTATAAGCTTAGATACTGAAAAGGCTTTTGACTTGGTTAATTAGGATTTCTTTTCTTGTCTTTTCTTTTTTTTTGTCATTTGAAGAATTAGAATTACTGATGCATTTTATCCTTTTAATCAAAGTTTTATGTTTTGATAATAAAGCCTATGTCAAAATCGATTATTTTTTATCATAATCATTAGACCTCATATAGGTACTAAGCTGGGATGTCCATTTTCACCTATTCTGTTTGTTTTGGTTGTGGAAACTTTGGCCATATCAGTTAGGTAAAATGTTAATATTTCTGACATGAAAATAGATGACTCATGAATCAAAGTTTTGACTTTTTACTGATGACATCTTGCTTACAGTAACACATGTTGGCTCATCATTTGATTATATAAACATAATGATTTGGGAAAATATCTAGATTGACATTTAATGAGAGTAAACTAACATAATAATTCAACCAGATAAAAATAAAAAGTATAAACAAATTACTTGTATTTGTTTTTGTTAGTTTTTCAATGGTAGCTGTGCCTTTTTATTGTTTGCTATTAAAGTTGTACAATCATGGAATTTAGTGATCATGAGTGTGTATGTCTAGCTGCTTAGTCAAGGGGAATTGGGTTTCCTTTTATGTGGGCAAAAGCTATTAAAGTTGTAGGCATAAGAGGTTGATAGGATCATAGGAGGCACCACAAGAACTACAGTTCACATCATTAAGTTGCCTTTCATTTTGGAACTTGCACTTTAGGCACTGATTGGGCTTTGCAAAGATGTCACTATAGGCATGAAAGATGTAAATGCCTACACAATTGGCATTACTAATAATATGGTTTGGATTATAATTAGTAACTATATCCAAAACAAAATATATAATCCCATTGATTTAAAATAAATATTGACATGCTTAAACAAGTTTTGAAGCATGTTTTATAAGTATTCTGTTACAAAAAATGGATCTTACTGATATTTCCATTTTGCATATGCAAGGATTTATTAATAGGAATTTATAACAAAAAACAAAGGTGGAATGTCAGAAATTTCTTTGGGTGGTATAATGGATTCTCTTGTTCTAAATTAATAATATAAGAACTTTTAATAAAATTATTTTCATTTGAATAGTAAGGATGAGTGGTTAGATTTATAGTGACTAAGATGATATATCTTAAAGAAATTTGAACAAACAGAAAAATACCCGTGTGAGTTTACCACCTTTTATTTAATATATATGTAAAGCACTGTATTATAACGAATATAGAAAGTCAGTTTTATTGGATTTATATTGTTTTATTGAGGTACAAAACTGAAATAAATGTAAACTTCTGGAATTTTATTTTCCAAAAAAAAATTGAGAGTAAGATTACTGACTCAGATTAAAAGCATGTTATCGTCAGTCGCTAAAACAACACAGTCTCTATTTCCAAAAAATTATAACTGGACAGTCTTCCACAGATCTTTTTTCCCCTCCAGTAAAACTAGCACAAATGGATAACTCTGCTAACAAGTCTTAATGGATATGTAGTTCGGAGACTGAAGCAGACTGGTTTCACATCTTGTATGAATGTTCTACTTCACATGATTTTTGGTCATGTATACAAATGTTTAGAAAGCTTTGTAGACTGACAACTTTTAATTTATAATGACATCTTTATTGTATTAGAGGAGATTATCATTTTCTTTTAGTGTGTATCTTGGCTATTATAACCAGAAAATAGTTACATACAGCCTTACCTTCCTTTTTAGAATTCCTTGTGCTGTTAAAATATGTAGAAAAGAGACTGATATAAAAAAAACTGAGCTCTAAGGCAGATGTAGATCATTTTACACATTAACTAACAGTTTCATATGGAAATATAATTATTATTTTACCTCATAATTTTTGTTATAGTCCAATTCTGATTCAGAAGTATTAATTATAATGTAGTATGATATTGATACAAAGAATAGGACTTTCAGTGCACAAATTGTATATAGTGCATATAGTTGTTGAAATACTATAATTCTGTGATATTTGCATCCATTGGCTTGATATTTTAAAGGTGAAAGTTGCTAATGTTTAACTTAGTCTTAAGCAGGAAGGGAGATACTAGGGGAATGGTACATGTAGTGCTGTATTTTTAAGAATGAGGCATAGAATATTTTGACCTCTAGTGGGTTCTTTGGCAATATATATATATATATATATATATATATATATTTTTTTTTTTTTTTTTTTTTTTGCAGATCCACACACTGGAGCCCCCTTCAACTCAAAAGTTGAGATAATAAAAAAGCTTTTCCTGCTAGAGTTACTGCCACATACTCACCTCATACAACAAGCACTTTAGCAATTCAGATGTAAATGCAGTACTGCAGTTCATTCATGAAGCTGTGATATCCTTTGCAGCTTCATAAATCAATGCCAGTACTACATCCCAACACCACTGGCACCTGCCAATCATTCCTCCCACTGCTTATATGCCTGGAGCAACCACACCCTTCTCCACAAACAAGTTATGTCTTTTTCACCTTCTTGTTTTTCTCTGAGTTTTGCATTCATTGAACCAACCCAACAACCTTTGGGTTACAGTGCCAATTGACTAAACTTCAGCAAGCATTAGGGATAGTGGAACCAGATCATAAAGTGGGTATGATCATATTAAACTAAAGTTTAGTTATTCAGCCTTGAATGTTATTCAAACCTACTGCAATTGCTAAATATTATATTCGACTACTTTCGGATCTACTAATTTCAAAAGGACCTAGAAGTGTACTTTAAATCATAATATTTGACAGTTGTATACTCAGGCTTTTGAACATTGCTCCTGCATTGTCATAGTTACCAAATACCTTCTTCAGTTTGTATGTCTGAGTTTACATAAGGAGTTGAAGCTTATGGGAAAGAAAAATTACATTTTGAAGAACAACTTCTTTTTTAACAAATACATTTCTAATAGAGCAGTTTGTGTTTATAAATATAACAAAATGAAAGCATCTCTTTGTAACCTGTCATCTCACTATGTTCTTAAAACCATTTATTAAACCTGTCTCCTGCAATTTATTGGAATTTTTTTGTTTGCTTTTATCTGCATTTCCACTACATCAAAAATGCCTCTTTCATATTTTTGAAGAGGTATATCTCTGTCTGACATAACTGCATTTTGTGTTCAGACACAATGAAAATTTACTCATACTGTACAGGATGTGGCATTTCAGACTGTGACCCACCTTTTTCAGAGAATGCTGGGATGAACTTGTATTGTATTGTATAAGGGTTCCCCATCCCAGAGAAAAAAATATGTATGGTCTAAATGTTTTGCTTTTCTGGTCCCAGAGATTCTAATTTCTGCAAGAGCATAATATTTGCATTTACTAAAAATGTTTTAGACTCCAATATTTAAAACTTTCCAGTAGTTATGTAAATGAGCCATGGACATCTAAAATAAATCTGTACAGTTACGGAAACGTTGCTTTAAGAGCTGTATAAGCAAATCAAATGAAACAAGTGTAATAATGCCTTCATAGACATAAATTTGTTAAGAACTTTGCATAAGCATTTTTCCCCACTTGGAGTCTTTTTCAGCTGACAGCTTATTGAAAAAAAAGTATTTAGAGAGGGTACACATTTAAAGAAAGCATAATAATATGATTCTTTGAGCACTGTTGACATTTTTGTTTCATTAGAAGAAATGTGCATGCCTCGATACACCACGGAGAAGAGCTGAGGTCTCAGAACTGCTATGAAATTAATGGCAGTGCCTGTGAAAAAAGGCTACCATTCAAGAATGTGTTCTTCCAGCTAAAAATAATGCATAGCGAAGCAGTACACAAAGTTTCTCTTCGAGGGGAACAATCAGGCATATTTCTTCTATTTCAATATATATGAAGCTACAAAGTCTGAAGAAGCAAAAATGATTTTGCAGTACTCTTAAAATTGGACAACTATATCTAAACAGATTTGTCTTTTATGTCAGTTAATCACTTCAGCTACTTTCCTTAATCTGAAGCATGAGATTTTCAAATGATTAGAAATTTCTAAATATATTTTTTGAACAATATACCATAAGATCAACAAGGATTTGCTTGCTCAATAACAATTTTCATAGCAATAATTCTGTGTTAGACTAATGAGTTTAATATTTTAAGACTAAATCTGCTTTGGAAGCAATTTTTTCCTTTCTTTTCTTAGTACATTGTTTAAAGTCTGATAGCTCCATGCTCAACACACACACACACACACACACACACACACACACACACACACACACACACACACACACACACATAACACCCGCATATATAGATTCACCCCAGTCAGTCAACTTCCCGTTAATCAAATGTCACTTCACTAGATCCCCCTTAATCAAATTGTGTTATTTTTTTTCATTGTGTGTGTATAAAGTATAAGAGTCATAGAATAGCACGAGAAAGGGAACATCACATTACATAAGCATCTTTGTGACTGTGGACATTGAAGTTTACAGTGTGAGAGTGTGGGTAGTATAGGGATGTTATAGGTGTACATTGGTATATTAGATCAGAGGAAAATATTCAGTGAGGTCATTACCCAGTATGGGTAGAGACATTTGTTCTTATCTCCACTCTTCTGTGATCTTGGAGTTATGAGGAGTGCGGATGCAGGGGTGCAAATAATTCCCCCTCATTTTATACTTTTTATCTGTTACCTCCTCAGGGAATGCTGAGATGAGTCCCTCCTTCCTGGGATAGGCATGCCCATCCCTCCTTCTCTGCCACTATGTCAGTCACCATAGCCACTATCTGGACTAGAGTCACCTGGCCATTGTCAGGGTTTTATCCCTTAATGCCACCAGAACAGCAAGGGGTCCCCATTATTTTTTGTATTAGCTAATCATATACAAGGGGTTGGAGTTATCTTTATCTATCTAGATAATACACACACACACACACACACACACACACACACACACACACACACACACACACACACACACACACACACACACATATATGTGTGTGTGTGTGTGTGTGTGTGTGTGTGTGTGTGTGTGTATATATGCATGTCTATATATATATAAAATCTATATCTATCTATCTATCTATATATATATATATATATATATATATATATATATATATATATAGGGTCTATATCAGATTATCAAACTTTTAAAAGTTTGAATACCATATTGTCAACACCATATGTGCGAACTCTTAAAAGTTTGAAAATCAAATTAAAGAAAAACAGGAAAAAAACTATGTGAAAGGTTAAGAAGGGGGGCAAGCCCCCCTGCACCCCCCACACAACCTCGTCTTTAAATATAGCAACTCCGAGATTGCACTACAGTACAGACAATCGAAAACTTCCATGTCCGCACTGTACAGAGATCTCCATTGAAACGTTTGAAAATTTAAATGTTCGATCATATGGTGTTGACCATATGACGTTCGAACATTTAAATGTTCGACAATGTAATATAGACCCACACACACACACACACACACACACACACACACACACATATATATATATATATATATATATATATATATATATATATATATATATATATATATATATATATATATATATATATATATATATATATATATGGGTTTATGATAACTTACTGAAATGTAGGAACATTGAGACACTCCTGACTAATGCATACATATCAAGATGTACAGTTACTAAAAACTCAATCGACAAAAATTCAAAAAGATTACAAAAGGAAAACACATTCCTTTTGCAGTCTTAAAGGGAAAAACCTCATCATCACCCTTCAGACCAAATTTGTCTGAAAAGTGGTATTATTAGGTTCAGAACTTGGATTAGCATGTATAGGCTAAACCTAATGCTAATCCTGCCCCTGCCTATAACCTAGCCCTGCACCTTATCTTAGAAAAACCGTTTCCATAAATGTATCTCTACACAATACAGGCTTGGCCCCACTCTCTCACACACACACACACACACACACACACACACACACACACACACACACACACACACCACTTGTACCAACACTCAACCATAACACTAATTCCACCCCTTACCTAACTTAGTGATGTATATATCATAACCCTTACCCTGCTGTTGCCCAACTCTGTCTGTGTACCTTACTTTAAAAACCTTTTCCACTAATTTTACTTGTTGGTATACTGAATTGCTGGAATGTACTGGTTGATGTTTTGTGTATTGATCATTTAACAGGTTTACTATCCATTATGTAATTGGGTCAACCATTCATATATAATTTTACTTATTTATTGATTATTTATTTATTTATTTATTTACATTTGTTTACCGGGAAATTCCGACTGGACGCAGGTCCTTTTTCAGCAGATATCCGGGGGGAAAAGCTCCACATCATATACATGATAAATAGAGATACAAAGTCGCAGCAATAGTAAACAAAATTACAGGTTGTTGGCTTTAATACAATAACATGATATTGCTTATCAACAATATATACAGTAAATGTTGCAAGTTAAGATAGTTTCTTGTGGTTTATAATATTAGCAACAAAGTTGTCAGACAAGATTTTAAAGTATGTAAAGACAGCTAGCTCTCATATGTATATGTATATATATATATATATATATATATATATATATATATATATATATATATATACATATAGATAAAAGAGCAGCTCTTTGTCTTCTGGTGCAGACGTTTTGCAGCCTTAGAAGGTAAGATGTCTCTAACTATTACTATGAAGTGTCAGCTGAGCCTGGCTAGAGTTCATGGGTCTTTTTTTTGGGTATGCAGAGACTAAGCCAGTATCTCAGATTCTCCAGAAGAATCATTTTTCTCATTGTTTCTATATCCATCCATCCATCCCCAACCCCTTTTCCCATTTTTTTGCACATGGGGACAGGGTGTCACTTTAGCAGTGACAATCATCTCGAACCAAGATTTACACCACTGGGTGTTTAGCACTGCTACGATAATTCATTTATAACACTCACTCGCACACACACACTCACCTACGACCAATTTACAGTGCTCAATCCACCTACTGCATGTCTTTGGAATGTGGGAGGAAACCAGAGCACACCCACTTGACCGCAGGGAGGACATGCAGACTCTGCAGAGAAGGCACTCTAGACAAGAATTTAACAACGGAACATCTTGCTGTGAGGCGACAACATTAACCGCTTCACCACCGCGGCTCTGTCTCTCTCTCTCTCTCTCTATATATATATATATATATATATATATATATATATATCATTAGCAGTTCATTATTATGTCTCTGAAATGAACACTGTATTGTTAGCCGTAATCTTGGTGATGTTCTCCCTACGAGCCCATCTGACACCATTGCATAAGCACCTCCAAATATGCACTCCCCCCACACAAACACATGCCATCACCCATGCACATCTGCACACACACACACAAACACACACACACACACACACACACACACACACACACACACACACACACACACTCTGCCTCTCAATCTCTGAGCATTAAAAATCTTTGGTCTGGCCTTTAAAAATTCAAAGCTGAGGGCCAAAAAGAAGAACTCTTTCATTTTTTTTTTTTTTTGAAGACAAGGTCTTCAGATACTATATTTCAGATAATTAGCCTTAGTTCAGTTATTTAATAATATATGCACCCTCGAATGGGTCTATATTTACAAGGGTAATCAGAAGAAAGTCATTTAATCTAGGAGGAGGAACAAAAAAGGATCTTGATGAAAATGAAACAAAAAAGATATTACTCAGGTAAAATTCAGTAATTCAATTTTTGCATTTCTTTACCAGTACTAACTAGCAGCTGCTTAAATGATTGCCAATTTTGCTTGAGGAAACAGATCATCAACTCTTTTACAGTGCTGATTATGTCCTTTAAAAGCTTGTGCCTGGGCAGGCACCTGTTTGCCTCACCCTTGCTGTGGCTTTTGCCTTGCTTTTTGATCTATGAAAGACCATACCCTCATGTGTCTTCTGTACCTATATAAAATGAGCAACTGAACCAAGGACCTTAACCTTCACTAACACATAAATAGAATCTGTTTACATGAGTAATTTCTAACCCAGTGTATGCCCTATTTATGGAATAAACTGTCTTATATATATCAAGCAAAGCAGCACGTTGGCCACCTTTAAAAGTAATATGGGTGACTGGATGGGCTACTGTAAATGAATCTCTGGGATATGTAGTATAGCGCAGCTTGCATATAAAGCTTATCTTATTCCAAGAGCATTGTCTTTATCTGTCTAGGATTCTCATTGGTGTTTTGGACTGTATTCCTCAACTATATCTATAAACTTATGAGCCTACCAATCCAAACTAACACAAGCAGTGTGTGCCAGGTTCATAAATCTGTTCCCTAGGTATGACTATCCCTCTACCACCTTAAAAATAGCTTTCAGAAATTGCACAAACCTCTTTGCTCCTTTCCACACTCATCTTCGAACTTTTGTACAATCAACACTAACTCTTATTTTCTAGTGTATATAAAATCCTACTCTTATTATCATGCAATATAACCTTACTGTCTAAAGGCCACATCTTTTTTTTTTATTTTTGGCGGGAAAAGCAAAGCTTCAGTTAGCTACTACCTGCAAACTGCAATTGTCTTCCATAGAAAATCAGGAAATTAACAAACAAGTCATTGTTTAAAAAAAAGATTGTCTCTCATATTAAAGATGCTTATAAATATCCCTTCTTTAAAGATAATAGATGAATCCATCTGCCTCATGCTCTGAATAAACCGTTACTTCACTAGTTATATATCCTGCCACTTCGTTGTTTTGTTTTTGAACATGCCATTAGGTATTTTATAAAAAGTATACGTACACAACTTTGTAAATATGTAAACGTGCAGAATATAGATTCTCACTATCTTAACCAGAATATAGCTTCTGGTTATGATAGCTGCTCCTTTTCACATCTACATTGTCACTTTACTTGTACACAAGACATTGATTACTCTGATTTCATTGGTGTACTTTGTTACTTCATATTTTTTACTCTGATTTCATTGGTGTACTTTGTTACTTCATATTTTTACTCTGATTTCACTGGTGTATTTTGTTATTTCATACTTATTACTCTGATTTTGTTATACAAGTATTCTATGTCTAAAATAAAACCAATAACAACATTTGCTAACATATGAGCATGTTTTATCAAATCTGCTAATCTCCATGTCTTTGAAGCGCCTATATCAAGATAAACATTTCCTCAGATATCCAAGAAGTCATTACCAGAAGCTGTATTCACTGCAGTAATTGCACTAATTGACAGATTTACTGAATACAGACTTTATGGCTTCTGTTAAAAAGCGTGGATTACCACCAGTTGATTAACTTATTAAATATAGACATTCTTCTTCTTCTCCTTTTGGCTTTTTCTGTTAGGGGTCGCCACAGTGGAACAACAGTCCACAGAACAATTGACAGTGGAGTTTTATGCTGTCAAGTTGCAGGCCCAGTGCCAGACCTCCCTCAGAAAGCACGCATATGCACACACTCACACCTAGGGCCAATTTAGAGTGTCCAGTCCACCTGCAGCATGTCTTTAGGATGTGGGAGGAAACCGGAGCACCCAGAGGAAACGCACGTGTCCGCAGGGAGGACAAGCAGACTCCGAACTGAAGGCACCTCAGCCGACTGTTACACTGCAACTTTTAACTATACACAGTCAGACATTGGTTATGTGCTTAATTTTACATTTTCACCTGTTTGCAGCATTAATATTTTAAAAATTAATTCTTAAAAATATTATACGCGTACTAACATATTTGTAAATAATTTTATGATAGTAGTAATTCCTGTAGTGATGTCCTTCATTTAATATGATATGGTAAAAATTGGCCCTTGGAGTTAAAATCTTTAAATAAATTCACAAATAAAAGATGTTACTACTTACTCTACTTTTCCTCCTTTGTATACCAGCTATACTGCAGTATAGTACCGTGCTGATTCACAAAAACCTTCTCTTCCTTTGTATACCATCTATACTGCAGTATAGTATCATGCTGATTCACAAAAACCTTCTCCTCCTTTGTATACCATCTATACTGCAGTATCATATCGTGTTGATTCACAAAAACCTTCTCCTCCTTTGTATACCAGCTATACTGCAGTATAGTATCGTGTTGATTCACAAAAACCTTCTCCTCCTTTGTATACCAGCTATACTGCAGTATAGTATCGTGTTGATTCACAAAAACCTTCTCCTCCTTTGTATACCAGCTATACTGCAGTATAGTATCATATTGATTAACAAAAACCTTCTCCTCCTTTGTATACCATGTATACTGCAGTATAGTATCGTGCTGATTCACAAAAACCTTCTCCTCCTTTGTATATCAGCTATACTGCAGTATAGTATCTTGTAGATTCACAAAAACCTTCTCCTCCTTTGTATACCATCTATACTGCAGTATAGTATCTTGTAGATTCACAAAAACCTTCTCCTCCTTTGTATACCATCTATACTGCAGTATAGTATCTTGTAGATTCACAAAAACCTTCTCCTCCTTTGTATACCAGCTATACTGCAGTATTGTATCGTGTTGATTCACAAAAACCTTCTCCTCCTTTGTATACCATCTATACTGCAGTATAGTATCTTGTAGATTCACAAAAACCTTCTCCTCCTTTGTATACCAGCTATACTGCAGTATTGTATCGTGTTGATTCACAAAAACCTTCTCCTCCTTTGTATACCAGCTATACTGCAGTATTGTATCGTGTTGATTCATAAAAATCTTGCATTTCTATTCATTTAAGAAAATAACATTTTTCACACTAAATATGATGCTAGGAATAGATGCTCATATTTTCTGATGTAGTCTGGTGAGTTACAATACATGCAGTCCAACTCCTGGATTTAAAATCTAAGTAAGGAAACCAGAAAGAAGAAAAATAAAACTGGAGAACAGATAAGAGGTAACCTTGAGAAATGTATTTAAAAGTAAGCTGAGGTGAGCTGTATGAGCTAAAGCAAGAACATTACAAGAACCTTTCAGGTAATCTTTTGCAAAAGAACGAAAATTTCAGTGTACATTCTGCTCATTTATGGACACCTAGTCAGATACACATTAAGTATATTTTCTGCAAAATGGCAGAATGACAACTTACTACATAAATCCTGCTTAATAAAAGTACAACATGTATAAGTAAAGGTAAACCCTTTTACAAATGTAGGATATAATGAGGAAAGGAAAAGAACAGACTAAATGAATATATACTTAGTGGAAACACTGAGGGTAAAGGTGGAGAGGTTATCATTTATAAAAGTGGCCTTAAGAACTTGTTTGGTGCCCTAAGGAATCCTACTTCAGGGAACCATTAAAAGATGCATGTCTGAGTAGGATTCATCATTAACGAGAAGGAGGGTTTAGTGTAGTAGGGAGGCCTAGATAAATGAAAGTGAACTCAAGGAACTTTAGAGTGTTTAACTGGAGGTAAGTTTGCTTTAGATCTGGTGTTCCTAGTTTTTCTTCATCTGGATGTAGCCCACAGCCAAATGAAAGAGTCAAATGTGAGATCACTAAGTAAGTCAAGAATGATCATCATTATCCCCCTTAATCACATTTTCTACATGGGGTCGGGGTATCATGTTAACTGTTGACATCTCTCATTTCAGTGTCACAATCCTGCCTTCTTCAGCACTTATGCCTGACGGTTGCAAATCTTCTTTCACACAACCACTCTACCTTTTTGATGGATATCCTTGTTTCCTCTTGCTTTCTTCCTGTCTGTCCCAAATCTTCTTCACCAGATTGTCTTCTGCTTTTATGCACATATGTCTTAACTACTGTAATCTGTTTTCTTTGATCTTTTCTGTGATTGGAGCTACTTTGGCTTCTGCTTGCATGTCCTCATTTCTTTATCTGTCCCACAGTGCGCATCCTACCAGCCTTCTGGGGCACTTCATTTCCATTGCCTCTAGCGTATTCATCAGCTCTGCCTTTACTGCCCAGGTTTCTGTACCATACAGTAGTACTGGTTGCATCACTGTCTTGTACACCTTACTTTTCAGCTTATTTGACATTTTCCTGTCATAGACTACACCTGAGACTCTATGCCAGTTGGCTGCAGCCCTTCTGATTCTAGTTTTGACCTCTTCATTCAGACTTCCCCTCTCCTCAACCACCCCTTCCAGATATTTGATGCTATTTACCTGCTCCATTATCTTCCCTTCTATCTCAGTTCTCAGCTTTTTTCTGATTTCCCCAATTTGCTGCCATTACCACTGTCTTATATGTGCTTAGTTTAATTCCATGTGCCTTCAGTTTTGCATTCCATTCCCGGATCCTTTGCTGAAGTTCTTGCTCAGAGTCTACCTGTAATGCCACATCATCTGCATACAATAACTTTATTGATCTGTCCCATCCAGCCTGTTTGCTAATGTAGTCCATCACCAGTATGAATAACAGTTTACTCAGAGCTGAATCCTGGTCTACACCCACTCCCAATGGGAACCCCTTTCTGAGGCCAAACACTGTTTACACTTGAGTCATTGGGTCTTTGTACATAGCCTGCACTAATGCTCCCAATGTTTCTGGGGACTTTGAACCACCACAATACTGCCCAAATCAGCTTCCCTGGGACCTTGTTATATGCCTTCTCCAAGTCTAGGAATGCCCAGGTGGACTCTTTCCTCATCTCTAGCTTCTCTTCAAATATCTTCTCAACTATGAGTCAAAAATAGCACTTCTAAAAGAAAATGGTGAAAAGCACCCTGAAATGTCATAAAACCAGTTTCTTTATCGGGCAATGGTGATGCCTCATCTCAGTTTGAGCAACATACGAGGAAGCTAGATATGCTTTGAAAGAGTGAATGAGCAATGTGGCCCAGTATAGCAGTGAAGAGGGGAAACGAGCCTGAGAAATATTCAGCCTAGAACAT